>NC_090279.1:42161276-42463037 GCF_040414725.1 Anabrus simplex
CTGACCACTTGCCATATAGTAAGAAAGTTTATTGGCATGAACCATCCACCATACACAGAGGACTAATGAAAATCGTCCACTAATAATTTTGGCCGTTTATATATAGTAAATATCTGTCAAGTCTATTTGTCAACAATGTTAAGTATATACCGATATGTATGAAGTATATGTGCGTATGTACTAAATAGTACTTCTTCCATGTACATTGTACCGAAGAAGGTCATAAACCCAATTATAAAATTGTGAATTATGTAAAATGAAATATCATAATAATAATAATAATAATAATAATATCCGCCACTGTAGTGTAGTGGTTAGCGTGATGATCTGCCACCCAAGGACGCCGGGGTTTGATTCCCGGCTCTGCCACGAAATTTGACAAGTGGTACGAGGGCTGGAACGGGGTCCACTCAGCCTCGGGAGGTCAACTGAGTAGAGGGGCGTTCCATTGCCACCTCAGTCATCCTCGAAGTGTACTTCCGTGGTTTTCTACTTCTCCTCCAGACGAATGCCGGGATGATACCTACCTTAAAGCCACGACCGCTTCCTTCCTTATCCCTTCCAGTCTTCCCATCCTCCACAAGTCCCCTGTTCTGCATGGCAGGAGAGGCTAGCGGGGTACTGGTCCTCCTCTCCAGTTGTATCCCCGACCCAAAGTCTCACGTTCCAGGACACTGCTCTTGAGGCGTTAGAGGTTGGATCCCTCGCTGAGTCCAAGAGGAAAACCAATCCTGAAGGGTAAACAAATTAAGAAAGATAGAAAGAATAAATATTTACATTATTTTCTTCATTATATACAATATTCACTGTTCGTCTGTCCTTGACTCATTATTATTGGAAACAAAGTAGAGCAAGACTAACAATTTAACCTCACGACTTCACGTTGAAAACAGGAGTTGTTCACATTTACGAACTCTGCTTTGTTCTGATAAAATACTTTATCATGTCTACAAAAGGATTAGGTGAAAGTTGCTTATGAATCACAGAATTTAGCTTGATGGTGGAGCAGAGTGCGTTAGACTCGGCGCAGTGCGAATGAACTTAGCGCAGCGCTGCATTTTAATTCTAACGATAAGACTCACGTCAAGCAACATGGAGTAATAATGATTCAAATTATTGCAGATAGCTCTAAAACAAACAAAAAAAAGACAACAACAAAGAAGTAATTATTGAGAAAATAAAAATGGATGTATTAGTAAAGCTCCCAACGTCAGTGCGCTAGCTACTACAAGTCGCAAGTATCTGCGGGAATGTGACTACAAAAGTATGAGAGATTTTAATCGTTAAAATTTGAACAAATAAGGCTCACTGGAAAAAATGCTTGAACAGGGGGGAAATATTTTTAATGATGGAAAATTCCTCAACATTTGAAGATTTTTCTAGAAAAATGAAGATGAAATGGAACTGGGTAAGCAGATGGAAGCACTCGGCTGTTTGCCTGCAAGTAAAATAGGAAACTGCAGTAAAGTATTCTCAGGACAGCCGATAGCTCTCTAATATCTCAAAACATTCCTATACACTTTATTTGAACTTTTGTGAGGCCAGCTGGACGAGGTACTTATCCTCTTTTCCAGTTGTATCCCAAAACCCAAAGTCTTACGCTTCAGGACACTGTTCTTGGAGCGGTAGACGTGTGATCCCTCGCTGAGTCTGAGGAATAAACCATCCCTGTAGGGTAAATCGATTAATAAAGAAGAATTTGCCTTCTTCTTCTTAATATTTACCCTCCAGGGTTGGATTTTCCCTCCGACTCAGCGAGTGATCGCACCTCTACCGCCTTGGGGGCAGTGTCCTGGAGTATGAGACATTGGGTGGGGGATACAACTTGGGAGGATGGCCAGTACCTCGCCCAGGCGGCCTCACTTGCTATGCTGAACAGGGGCCATGGTAGAGGATGGGAAGATTAGAAGGGGTTGACAAGGAAGAGGGAAGGAAGTGGAAGTAGCCTTAGGTTAGGTACCATCCCGACATTTGCCTGGAGGAGAGGTGGGTACCATGGAAAACCACTTCCAGGATGGCTGAGGTGGGTATCGAACCCACCTCTACTCGATTGACCTCCTGAGGCTGAGTGAACCCCTTCCAGCCCTCGTACAACTGTTCAAATTTCGTAACAGAGTAGGGAATCAAACCCGGGCCTCCGGGAGTGACAGCTAATCACACTAACCACTACACTACAGAAACGAGAAGGAACAAATGTTTTCGCTGGATTTTTTTTTTTTTTTTGCATCTGCTCCTAATCAAAGGCCTATGCCCTCTTCAGCCGCTAATATAATATAATATAATATAATATAATATAATATAATATAATATAATATAATATAATATAATATAATATAATATAATATAATATAATATCCGACTCGTTGGCTGATGGTCAGCATACTGGTCTTCGGTTCAGAGGGTCCGGAGTTCGATTTCCGGCCTGTTCGGGGATTTTAGCCTTTATAGATTAATTCCATTGTCTCGGGGGCTGGGTGTTTGTGCTGTCTCCAACATCGCTGCAACTCACACACGACACTTAACACTATACTCCACTACAATATAATGCAGTTGTCTACATATGGCAGATGCCGCCCACCTTCATCGGAGGGTCTGCTTTACAAGGGCTGCACCCGGCTAGAAATAGCCACACTAAATTTTCATTATAATATAACATAATATAATACGCTATAATTATCGGATGAGTCGACCGTGTGGTTGGGGGCGTGCAGCTGTGAGCTTGCATCCGGGACATAGTGAGTTCGAACCCCACTGTTGGCAGTCCTAAAGGTGGCTGTACCTTAATTAAGGCCACATACACTATAATTGAGCAATCAAAGACATTTATGATGACAATTGGTGTACAGAGAGCGGAAAGAGCTCTTTGCTCGAGGACTTACAGGGATTAGACAAAGCTGTTTGTTATTCGTACTTTTAACGGATAAACTATTATAAAGTATAAACTGGCAAGGAGGGTCTCAATTAGGTGGTAATGTAGTAAGCAACTCGGCCTTTGGCAGACTGTGCTGAAAGCCTGTGATCTAGAAACTTCGCGTTGGTGGCTCTAACACTGAGATGGTGGCTTAGCAGTAATTTGAAAATAGATGCAGTGAGTATCCAGAAACCTAAGCGAATTGAATGTGAAGCTGGTGATACAAATCTGGAACAGGTAGATCACTTCAGCTATTTAGGATGTGTATTCTCCCAGGATGGTAGCACAGTGAGTGTGATTGGTACAGCAAAGCTAATGCAGTGAGTATCCAGAAACCTAAGCGAATGTAATCTGAAGTTGGTGATACAAATCTGGAACAGGTAGATCACTTCAGCTATTTAGGATGTGTATTCTCCCAGGATGGTAGCACAGTAAGTGTGAAGCTCGCTTTACGACACAGGTAAGTCTTATGACGAGGGGACAGCAGTGGGAAAGAAGCGCCCCAGCATTTGGCTGGTATCAAAATGGGAAACCACGGACAACCAGCTTCAGGGCTGCCGACAGTGGTGTTGACAGGTGCGTGACTTTAACCGCGCAGCCACCGTGTTCTGTAAGAAGGAAATCAGCTATCTGTGTACCAGTCTGTTTGCTGTTAGAAATAGCTGGTACAAAGAGGTGGGAACAATGGCAGGAAGGTACTAAGATTGAGTTAGCAATGAACACGATAAATGAAGCGGTACACGTGAACCGGCTTCTGTGGAGTGGTCATGTGAAGCGAGCGGAGGAAGGTAGGTTGTCTAGGAGAATAATGAAGTAGTCGTAGAAGGTAAGTGACGTAGAGGGAAACACAGAAGACGATGGTCAGAATCAGTTTTAAAGATAAGAATACGGAAATAATCGAGGTCTCAGGGATAGTTGCATATAGATGATTGTTGAGGCGTTTAGTAAGTTCACAAGGCTTGCAGACTGAACGCTGAAAGACATAAAAGTGTATAATAAAGATGTTCATCCTCGAGACAGTCGTAGTGTTCCTTTGCTCTGACGCTTGCGTCAAGAGGGTCGAGAGTCTCACGCCAAGATGGTTAGAGTATTTCCGCCGCGCAGCGGGTGTTATCATTATGACCATATTTCCAGTTTTAGTACATATTTGCGGAAAACTCACAGATATTTACATCATCTAACAATTTATTTTAAATATATTTTCCGGAAGATAATTTTAAATTTATTTTATTAGCATCAATAATTCAACGTTGCATTCTAGTTTTCCTATGACGTGTGAAAGAAAGTTCCAATCTATGCATACGTCATCGCACTGAACCCACTGTCACTGGACAGTTCGGCGGCCACCTCCACCTCAGGCTCCCAGTGGCCACCTCCACCTCCACCTCAACCAGAGGCCTCCCAGTGGCCTCCTCCACCTCCACCTCAGCCAGAGGCCTCCCAGAGGTCTCCTCCACCTCCCGCGGGAAATTTGAATTTGTAAACAAAGCCACGTGCTTTTTGACAGACAACAACGCATCGCTAACCTCAGTACTGCCATCTTGACGGGCCTAAACCTCAGTAGTGCCAACTTAACCTAACTAGCGCGAGGTAAACAAAGCCACGTGCTTTTTGACAGCCACGTGCTTTTTGACAGATTTGTAAACAAAGCCACGTGCTTTTTGACAGCTGTCATCGACAACAACGAATCGCTAACCTCAGTACTGCCATCTTGACGGGCCTAAACCTCAGTAGTACCAACTTAACCTAACTAGCATGAGGTAAACAAAGCCACGTGTTTTTTGACAGCCACGTGCTTTTTGACAGATTTGTAAACAAAGCCACGTGCTTTTTGACAGACAACAACGCATCGCTAACCTCAGTACTGCCATCTTGACGGACCTAAACCTTAGTGGTACCAACTTAACCTCACTAGCGCGAGGTAAACAAAGCCACGTGCTTTTTGACAGCCACGTGCTTTTTTGACAGCTGTCATCCGCCATCTTTAAACCAGAAAGCACTGTGCTGCCCTCTATATCGCAGTAGCTGCAAAATTCGTCACCTGTCATCGGCAGTGCTACCATCTTGACGGGTCTAAACCTTAGTGCTACCAACTTAACCTCACTAGCGCGAGATAAACAAAGCCACGTGTTTTTTGACAGCTGCCATCCGCCATCTTTAATCCAGAGAGCACAGTGCTGCCCTCTTTAGCTACTTACCTTTGAAATGTGGTGGCGGATAATTTGAAAAATGCTTTTTTGACAGCAGCCATCTTTGTGCACCGTGCTGCCCTCTTTAGCTAGATACCTGTGGTGGCAGGCAATTCCACGTGACAGCAGCCATCTTTAATCAAGAGAGCGCCGTGCTGCCCTCTATGTGGTGGCGGCAAATTGAAAAATTCCACGTGCTCTTGTTTGGTAACAAACTCATGTGCTTTTTTTTGACAGCTGTCATCTGCCATCTTTAATCAACAGAGCACAGTGCTGCACTCTTTAGCTAGATACCTTTGAAATGTGGTGGCGGCAATTTGAAAAATTCTATGTGCTCTTGTTGGGAAACAAAGCCACGTGCTTTTTTGACAGCTGTCATCGGCCATCTTTAATCAATAGAGCACCGTGCTGCCCTCATGCGGGGCAATTTCGTCAGCTGTCATCCGCCATCTTTAATCCAGAGAGAACAATGCTGCACTCTATGTGGTGGCGGCAAATTCCACGTGCTTTACAAACCCATGTGCTTTTCTGAAAGCTGTCATCCGCCATCTTTAATCCAGAGAGAACAGTGCTGCACTCTATGTGGTGGCGGCAAATTCTACGTGCTTTACAAACCTATGCGCTTTTCTGTCATCCACCATCTTTAATCTAGAGAGAACAGTGCTGCACTCTATGTGGTGGTGGTAAATTCCACGTGCTCTTGTTTGGAAACAAATTCTACTCGCTCTTCAGCTGTCATCCACCATCTTTAATCAAGAGAGCACCGTGCTGCCCTCTTTGTGGTGGCGGATAATTTGAAAAAATTCTTTTCGACAAGCAGCCATCTTTAATCCAGAGGGAACAGTGCTGCCCTCTTTAGCTACTTACCTTTGAGGCGGTTAATTTGAAAAATTCTTTTCGACAAGCAGCCATCTTTAATCCAGAGAGAACAGTGCTGCCCTCTTTAGCTACTTACCTTTGAGGCGGTTAATTTGAAAAATTCTATTTAACAAGCTGCCATCTTTAATGAAAAGAGCATCGTGGTGCTATCTTGCGAGTAATATTTTACGTCACAGCTGTCATCCACCATCTTGCATTGCTAACCTTAGTGCTGCCCTCTTTAGCTACTTACCTTTGACGAGCTGTCACCTGCCATCTTGCATCGCAAACCTCAGTGCTGCACTCTATGTGGTGGCAAATTCCACGTGCTTTACAAACCTATGCGCTTTTCTGACAGCTGTCATCCGCCATCTTTGAGAACAGTGCTGAACTCTATGTAGCGGTGGCAAATTCCAAGTGCTTTACAAACCTATGTGCTTTTCTGACAGCTGTCATCCGCCATCTTTAATCACCGTGCTGCCGGGTGGCGGCAAATTCCACGTGCTCTTGTTTGGAAACAAAGCTTTTAATCCAGAGAGAACAGTGCTGCCCCGGTGGCGGCAAATTCCACGTGCTTTACAAACCTATGTGCTTTTTTGACAGCTGTCATCCGCCATCTTTAAGCTGTAAATCCCCGATTCTCATGTTAGAAGTTGTAAAACAGATTCTTAATCCGAGTTCTTTGACGTCAGGAAGGGCAACCGGTTGAAAACCATAGTGTATGAGGCTAGATACTGCCAGTTTTGCATCAGGAAGGGCGACTAGTCTTAAAACAAATTCTTGCGATTTAAAAGCTTAGTTTTGCGTCAGGAAGGGCATCCGGCCGTAAAACTATAGTTCGTGATTTAAAATCTAAGAAGTGGATCTAGCTGTAAATCCCCGATTCCCCGTGTTAGACGTTGTAAAACAGATTCTTAATCCGAGTTGTCAGGAAGGGCAACCGGTCGTAAAACTGTAGTGTATGAGGTTAGATACTGCTAGTTTTGCATCAGGAAGGACAACTCAACACATTCATGCGATTTAAACACATTTTTATTCCCAAGAGAATCGAACCCGAGACTACCGGGTGAGAGGCATGCATACTGTAGGCTTTAGATTTGTTCTACAGTCCTCGAAGTATCGGCACAGTCATTCTGAGCGAGTTGTGTGGAATGCGTGTGTTAGCTGAAATTGTACACGTATCTTCCGGCTCGACCTTGAACGAGGACACGGCATGCTGATCAGCGGCTTGTAACTCGCGAACGTCTTCTTAGCCGAGTAGCATGTAAGCTCTTAAAACACAGTACCAATTAAGGTTGTCAAATATTCTGAAATAGTCCTCCTCTGTGGTGTAGTAGTTAGTGTGATTAGCTGCTACCCTCGGAGGTCCGAGTTCGATTCCCGGCTCTGCTACGGAATGCGTAGCATTTAGCCTATGTAAGTTCCTAACGTAAACTATCATGATTGTACGGAGAGGTTAAAACGCATCAACAGCCCTTACTTATTGCTAGCTTTCTTGCACACCCCGCCTCACACCATAGTTTTACGACCGGCTGCCCTTCCTGACTAGGATTTTAAATCGCAGTATACGCGATAAATTTGTTGTAGCGGGTTTTATAACTAGATATCCCAGTACCAACACATAGCCTACTCCCGCTGAAGAAGCCTGCACAAGGCTTATTGCCTCCATCCGACAAATGAATCACCGTCAAGTCTTGTACTCAAAAAATCATTTTCGAAGGAGTCTGCACAAGGTTTAACGCTGCTAGCTTTCTCGCACACCCCGCCTCACACCATACTTTTACGACCGGCTGCCCTTCCTGACTAGGATTTTAAATCGCAGTATACGTGATAAATTTGTTGTAGCGGGTTTTATAACTAGATATCCCGGTACCGACACATAGCCTACTCCCGCTGAAGAAGCCTGCACAAGGCTTATTGCCTCCATCCGACAAATGAATCACCGTCAAGTCTTGTACTCAAAAAATCATTTTCGAAGGAGTCTGCACAAGGTTTAACGTCCCCATCAACAGCCCTTACTTATAGCTAGCTTTTTGCACACCCCGCCTCACACCATAGTTTTACGACCGGCTGCCCTTCCTGACTAGGATTTTAAATCGCAGTATACGTGATAAATTTGTTGTAGCGGGTTTTATAACTAGATATCCCGGTACCGACACATAGCCTACTCCCGCTGAAGAAGCCAGCTTAACAACTCCATCCAACAAATGAATCACCCTCAAACACTCTTCAATCATTCTCGCTACTTCGGAAGATAGCGGGTTCGAACTAGAAGCCGTAAATGCTAGGCGAGGGGCCTGCGCGATCGTCATTACATGATCTAGCTTTAGCTCAATACCTACAGGTAAGGAATACCGCGGATGTACCCTCGAGAAGTCGAGGATCACACGCTAACTTTCCAAGGATCGAACTCTTAAATTCTAACACCTCGGCATCAACAGGAGGTTCGAATACGTCAGCCTGCGGGACTATAGGTGGGAGCTCTTGTTGCATTCGTTCCGACTGTACTGCAGTTGTCAGCTCAGCGATTTTTCCACATCCGCTTGGTAACAAGCAGAATATTTAGCCGCTGCAGTCTGCGCGAAGTGCTCACAGTTCTCTGTATGCGTTTATTACGTACACACACACACATCTCCCGTCTGCTGTGAATATTATTCTTCAGCCTTTATCTTAAGGTAAGGTAGAACTGTTAGTTACTTTTTTTATTTGCACAGCAACTTCTACGCTGGACATCTACATTCATATATGTTTATTCTCTTTTTAGGTACCGTTCGAAAGTACGCAATTTTATTCATCCCAGTAACAGCCTGCAGCACGTGCATTTTTTTTAAAGGTATGTTTTCGAACTTTGAGTTGTAAAGATAATTAGGTTAGATGATGTACCCTACACTACATTCATATATGTTTCTTCTTTTTTTTAGGTACGACCAGAATATTATCATTCGAGTTTCAGGCTTGAACGCACGCATTTTATACATCCGAGTAATAGTTTGCAGCGCGAAGATTTTAAGGTATGTCTGACCTCTATTCGTTGAAACTTGGTTTCTTCTAAAACATCGTAACTTTAGTCTATTGATAAATAGTTGTTCTCTTTAATCCTCACGCTATAGACGAGGTGCGTACATAGCTATGTCTGCCCTCAACAGGCTGAAACTTGGTTTCTTCCGTAACTTTAAGCTATTCATAAATAATTGTTCTCTTCAACCTACATACTATCGACGTGGTATAATTTCAAACACGCACACATAGCTATGTCCGTCCTCAACAGGCTTAAACTTAGTTTCTTCCGAACATCGTAACTTTAGTCTATTGATAAATAGTTGTTCTCTTTAATCAACATACTATAGACGTGGTATAATTTCAAACACGTACACATAGCTATGTCTGCCCTCAACAGGTTGAAAGTTGGTTTCTTCCGAACATCGTAACTTTAAGCTAATCATAAATAGTTGTTCTCTTTAATCCTCACGCTATAGACGTGGTATAATTTCAAACACGCACACATAGCTATGTCTGACCTCAACGGGTTGAAACTTGGTTTCTTCCGAACATCGTAACTTTAGTCTATTGACAAATAGTTATTTTCTTTAATCTGCATGTCATAGAAGAGGTTAATCTTATAATTTCAAACACGCACGCATAGCTATGTCTGACCTCAGCAGGCTGAAACTTGGTTTCTTCTAAAACATCGTAACTTTAGTCTATTGACAAATAGTTATTTTCTTTAATCTGCATGTCATAGAAGAGGTTAATCTTATAATTTCAAACACGCACGCATAGCTATGTCTGACCTCAGCAGGCTGAAACTTGGTTTCTTCTAAAACATCGTAACTTTAGTCTATTGATAAATAGTTGTTCTCTTTAATCCTCACGCTATAGACGAGGTGCGTACATAGCTATGTCTGCCCTCAACAGGCTGAAACTTGGTTTCTTCTAAAACATCGTAACTTTAGTCTATTGATAAATAGTTATTTTCTTTAATCCGCATGCCATAGGAGAGGTTAATCGTATAATTTCAAACTCACAGTCATGTCCGACCTCTATAGGTTGAACATCGCAACTTTAGGCTAATCTCTATTGGTTGTTCTCTTTTCAGATGTTTCCCTGCTCGCAGTGTGATATAACTTTTACAAGAAGAGATGTCCTTACACGGCATTTACAAATCAAACATGGAGAAGCGTCTACGTTCACCTGCGAGCAGTGTGAGACATCGTTTACAAGGCGAGATAACTTCATGCGCCATATGAAATCAAAACACCCTAGCATAACATCTGCTTTATGTGATGTTTGCGGGCTGTACTTCGCTAATGTAGAGCAATACCAGGCTCACTTAGCAGAGGTACATCAAATATCTACTTGCCCTCAGGTAGTAGTAGGGAAAAAGCGTGCAGCTACTGATGTAGCTGTAGAAAGTACTAGTAGTAAAAAACCTAGAAAAAATCATGAACTTCAAACTATTCACTGCGAGCACTGTGACACTGATGTACCATCTTCGCATTTTCAGGGGCACTTACGGAGTAATGCGCATAAAAATAATGCGTGTAGAAGTGGTAGTAACGCAAACATCGAGGAAATTAATACAGCATTTAAAAGTAGGATTGCTAGTTACCGAATTCGCACCAGTCAAAAGTTTCAGAGCACTTCAAACTTTTTTAATTGCGTTCAACCGGATGTACAACAGCTTCTTGCTAAATCTTTGTCGAATCATAGTTTATTTAAAGTTAATTTTGAACTTTTCGCCTTGTACATTAAAAGCACGGATGAATCCGAAATAACGGACATTAAATCATTTAATACGAAGAATTTTGTCATAAGTCAGTCGACTAATTTTGGTGATGTACTTAGGGATGTCTCTAACATTATTTCAACTAAGAGCGAGGAATTTCAGGAAAAGGAATCAGGGTGGGCTTTAGTTGAGATAATGTATCTAGAAGTTAACATCAATAAGTACAATCCCATGCGAGGTTCATCGTACATCGAGCTGCCGAAATGGATTCAGCGAAAAGAAGCTGTTGTAAACATCCAAAACAATGACGAAGCATGTTTTGCATGGGCGGTGATGTCAGCTTTAAATCCTGCGAAATCAGACGTAGCTAAGAGAACATCATCGTATCCACACTATTCAACGCAGCTAAATTTCGATAGTATAGAATTTCCTGTACAGATAAAGGATATTAAGCACTTTGAGGAACTAAATAACATTAGTATCAATGTGTATGGTGTAGAGAAAAAGTCTGTAGTAGGTCCTCTGTATTATACATGTCATAAGAAGAGTACTCACGTTAATTTACTCTATATTGAAAACAGTGAGAATAGCCACTTTTGCTGGATTAAAAATCTGAGTAGACTTGTTGGCTGTCAGTTGTCAAAACATGATGGTAAAAAGTGGCTATGTGATGGATGCTTGCAGTATTTCAGAAATGAAGATCAGTTAACGAAGCATTCCAAGAATGACTGCAATCATGTACGTACAGAGATACCTACTACAGGCAATAATGTTTTAAAATTTACAAATTTTCACAAGCAGATGTGGGTACCGTTCGTGATTTATGCAGACTTTGAAGCCATCCTCACGCCATGCAACACATGCTCACCTAATCCTGACAACTCTTTCACTAATACTACGCACATGCATGTCCCGTATAGCTTCGCGTATTACATCAAGTGTAGTTACGATAGTACGCTTAACAAGTTAGAGCTGTATCGAGGACATGATGCTGCTAAAGTATTTTTAGAAAGACTTGAAAGTGATGCAGTTCGTCTCGGTCGTATTCTGAATAGTAATATTCCTATGAAGCCACTCACCGACATTCAGTTAAATGATCATGAACGTGCTACAAAGTGTAGCATTTGTGATGGGGAATTTTCCGAAAATGACCCTAAAGTTTTTTATCATGATCATTTAACTGGTTTCCGCAGATGTGCCGCTCATTATAGCTGTAATCTTAAGTATAGAGTTCCTAAATTCATCCCTGTAATTTTTCATAACTTATCTGGTTACGACTCTCATTTCATCATTTCACAATTTGGAGCTTCAGATGAAAAAGTAGATATAATCCCTCAGAATAAAGAGCGGTACATTGCGTTTGCAAAGTCTGTAAAAGTAGATGCTGAGCATTATATAAAACTGAGATTCCTTGACTCGTTTCGCTTTATGGCGAGTAGCCTCGATAAACTTTCTAGTCATTTACAGCCTGAACAATTTACGGAAATTCGACGCGTTTTCCCCGAAGAAGCGCAGTTTAATTTACTTCGGCGTAAGGGTGTTTTTTGTTATGAATATCTCGACTGCTTAGACCGCCTCGAAGAACGTGCCTTACCATCGAAACAATCCTTTTACAGCTCGCTGAATTCAGCAGATATTAGTGATGGTGACTATTTACATGCACAACATATCTGGGAGCAGTTCCACATTCAAACGCTGGGTGAATACTCCGATTTATATTTAAAGACAGATGTACTTTTGTTAGCTGATGTTTTTGAAAATTTTCGCTGTGTTTGCATGAACACCTACAGCCTTGACCCATGTCAGTATTTTACTGCACCTGGGTTAAGTTGGGACGCGATGTTAAAATACACGCGTGTGAATTTGGAACTGCTAACCGATATCGATATGGTGCACTTTATAAAAGCATCCATTCGAGGCGGTCTGAGTCAGTGCAGCGGCCGACATTCGAGGGCTAATAATAAGTACATGCCGAGTTTCGATTCTAGTCAGGAATCTCGGTATATCGTTTACCTCGATGCTAATAATCAGTATGGGTGGGCGATGAGTCAGCATCTACCGGTGAGTGGTTTCCGCTGGCTGACGCAGTGCGAAATTGATGCTTTACAGCTACACGCCCTAGGTGATGAAGCTGATAAAGGTTATTTCCTCGAAGTTGACTTACAGTATCCTAAAGAGTTACACACTTCTCATAATGACCTACCGTTCTGCCCTGAAAATATGAAGCCCCCGTACATTGCATCAACGACGAAAATGCTCATCGCTAATTTATGCGATAAATCTAAGTATATCATTCATTACCGAAATTTAAAACAGTGTTTGCAGCATGGTTTGAAGTTATCCAAAATTCATCGCGTACTAGAATTTAATCAGTCACCGTGGCTAAAGCCATATATCGATCTGAACAATAATTTAAGAACGAATGCGGTTAACGAGTTTGAAAAAGATTTCTACAAGCTCATGAATAACAGTGTGTTTGGTAAGACTATGGAGAATGTTGACAAACGCGTTGATGTAAAATTGATTACAAACTGGGATAATATTAAGAAAAGGTATGGTGCTAACTATTTAATAAGTAAACCAAATTTCCACAGCTGCACCATCATACACGAGAATTTAGTTATTATACAGATGAATCGTGTCAAGGTTAAGTATGACAAACCTACCTACGTCGGCTTCACAGTACTTGAATTGGCTAAAACACTCATGTATGAATTCCATTACGATTATATGATGAAGAAGTACGCGCATAATGCGCAATTGCTCTACACAGATACCGATTCGTTTATTTATCAAATCAAAACTGATGACTATTACAATGATATAAAGCCTGACTTGGGTAGGTTTGATACAAGTAACTATCCTGCAGATAATCAATATCATCTACCGCTAGTGAACAAAAAAGTTCTAGGTAAAATGAAAGATGAATGTGCTGGGAATATTATCGATTCATTTGTAGGTACTAAATCTAAGTCATATTGCATAAAACTCTTAAATGAATTACAAATAAAGAGATTGACGGGGGTTAAAAAGAATGTCGTTCAGAATTAGCTAAGTTTTGAAAACTGTAACAATTGCATTAAAAGTAATCCACCTGTTTTGCATAAGCAAATGTCTATCATTAGAAGCAAGAAGCACCAGTTGTACACTCATTTAATTAGTAAGGTAGCCCTTAATAGCGATGATTGTAAACGGTTTGTCATCCCAAATTCTACCAACACGCTAGCCTGGGGGCATAGTAGTATTGATAAGTACTACTTTACATAAACATTATGCTAGAGGTGTGTGTACTTACGTTACGCTGTCTTACATCACAAAGAGGTACGCTGAGAGTGTAGTACGGCAAGTTTAAACTTGTACATTCAAGAATTCCATTGAGAAGTACGCAAACATCACTGGGGTAAAATGATTCAAGATAAAACTTGTACATACAAGATGTAAATAAATAATGTAGAATTAGCATATTCTTTTATTTTAGGTTAGGTATCACCTTCCTCCCGCTCCTTATTTGCAAGATAGAGTTTTTGTTTATTACTCATAGAAGAAGAAAGAAGGTGATGAGCAGTTTCGTAAGTATAGTTCGGTAAGTATCTCGAGAGCAGAATTTTTTTTTGTCAAAAAAGCACATAGGTTTGTAAAGCACGTGGAATTTGCCGCCACCGGGGCAGCACTGTTCTCTCTGGATTAAAAGCTTTGTTTCCAAACAAGAGCACGTGGAATTTGCCGCCACCCGGCAGCACGGTGATTAAAGATGGCGGATGACAGCTGTCAGAAAAGCACATAGGTTTGTAAAGCACTTGGAATTTGCCACCGCTACATAGAGTTCAGCACTGTTCTCAAAGATGGCGGATGACAGCTGTCAGAAAAGCGCATAGGTTTGTAAAGCACGTGGAATTTGCCACCACATAGAGTGCAGCACTGAGGTTTGCGATGCAAGATGGCAGGTGACAGCTCGTCAAAGGTAAGTAGCTAAAGAGGGCAGCACTAAGGTTAGCAATGCAAGATGGTGGATGACAGCTGTGACGTAAAATATTACTCGCAAGATAGCACCACGATGCTCTTTTCATTAAAGATGGCAGCTTGTTAAATAGAATTTTTCAAATTAACCGCCTCAAAGGTAAGTAGCTAAAGAGGGCAGCACTGTTCTCTCTGGATTAAAGATGGCTGCTTGTCGAAAAGAATTTTTCAAATTAACCGCCTCAAAGGTAAGTAGCTAAAGAGGGCAGCACTGCTCCCTCTGGATTAAAGATGGCTGCTTGTCGAAAAGAATTTTTTCAAATTATCCGCCACCACAAAGAGGGCAGCACGGTGCTCTCTTGATTAAAGATGGTGGATGACAGCTGAAGAGCGAGTAGAATTTGTTTCCAAACAAGAGCACGTGGAATTTACCACCACCACATAGAGTGCAGCACTGTTCTCTCTAGATTAAAGATGGTGGATGACAGAAAAGCGCATAGGTTTGTAAAGCACGTAGAATTTGCCGCCACCACATAGAGTGCAGCACTGTTCTCTCTGGATTAAAGATGGCGGATGACAGCTGTCAGAAAAGCACATGGGTTTGTAAAGCACGTGGAATTTGCCGCCACCACATAGAGTGCAGCATTGTTCTCTCTGGATTAAAGATGGCGGATGACAGCTGACGAAATTGCCCCGCATGAGGGCAGCACGGTGCTCTATTGATTAAAGATGGCCGATGACAGCTGTCAAAAAAGCACGTGGCTTTGTTTCCCAACAAGAGCACATAGAATTTTTCAAATTGCCGCCACCACATTTCAAAGGTATCTAGCTAAAGAGTGCAGCACTGTGCTCTGTTGATTAAAGATGGCAGATGACAGCTGTCAAAAAAAAAGCACATGAGTTTGTTTCCAAACAAGAGCACGTGGAATTTTTCAATTTGCCGCCACCACATAGAGGGCAGCACGGCGCTCTCTTGATTAAAGATGGCTGCTGTCACGTGGAATTGCCTGCCACCACAGGTATCTAGCTAAAGAGGGCAGCACGGTGCACAAAGATGGCTGCTGTCAAAAAAGCATTTTTCAAATTATCCGCCACCACATTTCAAAGGTAAGTAGCTAAAGAGGGCAGCACTGTGCTCTCTGGATTAAAGATGGCGGATGACAGCTGTCAAAAAACACGTGGCTTTGTTTATCTCGCGCTAGTGAGGTTAAGTTGGTAGCACTAAGGTTTAGACCCGTCAAGATGGTAGCACTGCCGATGACAGGTGACGAATTTTGCAGCTACTGCGATATAGAGGGCAGCACAGTGCTTTGTGGTTTAAAGATGGCGGATGACAGCTGTCAAAAAAGCACGTGGCTGTCAAAAAGCACGTGGCTTTGTTTACCTCGCGCTAGTGAGGTTAAGTTGGTACCACTAAGGTTTAGGTCCGTCAAGATGGCAGTACTGAGGTTAGCGATGCGTTGTTGTCTGTCAAAAAGCACGTGGCTTTGTTTACAAATCTGTCAAAAAGCACGTGGCTGTCAAAAAACACGTGGCTTTGTTTACCTCATGCTAGTTAGGTTAAGTTGGTACTACTGAGGTTTAGGCCCGTCAAGATGGCAGTACTGAGGTTAGCGATGCGTTGTTGTCGATGACAGCTGTCAAAAAGCACGTGGCTTTGTTTACAAATCTGTCGAAAAGCACGTGGCTGTCAAAAAAACACGTGGCTTTGTTTACCTCATGCTAGTTAGGTTAAGTTGGCACTACTGAGGTTTAGGCCCGTCAAGATGGCAGTACTGAGGTTAGCGATGCGTTGTTGTCTGTCAAAAAGCACGTGGCTTTGTTTACAAATTCAAATTTCCCGCGGAAGGTGGAGGAGACCTCTGGGAGGCCTCTGGCTGAGGTGGAGATGGAGGAGGCATCTGGGAGGCCTCTGGCTGAGGTGGAGGTGGAGGTGGCCACTGGGAGCCTGAGGTGGAGGTGGCCGCCGAACCGTCCAATTATACTACTACCCTCATCCAAGAAGTTCAACTCTTGTTCTATTGTTATCCGCGTGACTTTCAATTTTAACCCTAGGAATGCCAACCCTATTTTTAATGTCGTTGTATACCAACCGGGGTGTGCTTTGTGACCACCACTTAAAGTCAAGTCTCTGGGAATCTCTGATGTTTATTATTGGAGATATTTACCAACGTATTTTATATTCCTTACAATCAACTAAAGACATCATTATTTCAACTTGGTAACATTATCAGCTGTCAACCCCATAAATAAACAGCTGACTAAGCTATTGTTAAAATAAACATATTTTCAATGTTCTACTTTCAGTCTGTTGAATCATTTCTACGCGTTTGGCGGATAACGGTTTTGGAACTGTGTTTCTCTGTGTATCTCTTGCATGATGGTAATCCAGCTCGTTTTCTTATACATATATTCTCAATTCCATCTTTGTTTTCACTAACTGCAATATCACTGTCGTCACCTTCGGAAGAATTAGCTATCTCGGAGAGTATTCCAGCATCCATCAGGTGCAATGCTCTTGGAGTACACATAGAACTATCCAGTTAGTAATGTCTAGTAGCAGTCAACAAAGAAACTATTTCAATTTTACTGTGAGTGGCCAACAACGTTATAAATCCGGCCAATACTAAGTAAATGGTGGGGGTGGGATTACTTCTTACTTACTGATGTTTGAATGACTGTGCCGCCTTCAGACGGTAAAAATTAGCAAACCTACTACACCATTCAGAGTCATTTTTGGTTGGTAACTATAAACACATCTTACAGCCTTTTAATATCAAGTTTAAAAAAGAACAGAGCAAGAAATAGCAGGTGGTGGGCACAAAGTACCCCCGTTAGTATTACAGGGGTTAACTATAAGAAACGACCACGAATCCAGACCTCACCGTTGCTAAGAAGAAGTAAATAATATACAGTAAGATAAAATAAACCCAGAAGAATAGAAAAAGTACAATTTCAGCAATAGTATTGAATATATTTGTTATTTGCTTACGTACCACTAACTACTGTTCATTTACAGTTTTCGGAGATGCCGAGGTGCCGGAATTTAGTCCCTAAAGACCACTTTACGTGCCCGTAAATCTATCAGCATTGGTATGACGTATTTGAACACCTTCAAATACCACCGGAGTGAGCCAGGATCGAACCTGCCAAGTTAGGGTCAGAAAATTCAGTGGAAAATATACGCTCGAAGAACCATGAAACAAAGTCAAGAGTGTGGATTTAAATCGTTATTTGGGGTCCAAAACAGAGAGGGCATCCCACATGGTCCTGTGATTTACACTATCAAAGGCTTTCTGATGACCAACTCCTATGCTCTATTTATCATTCAAGGGCATATTATTAATGATATCTATCCTAAAGCCAGTTTGAGTTTTGGACAATTAAGGTTCTAATCTTCGTTGCATGATCTTTAGCAACACCTTACTAACATGTGACATTAGGACAAGCGTACAGTAGTTTGTGCGGTCCAATAGTTCGTCTTTTTTGGTATAGGAACGTAGATGATGGATCGTTTCCAGTCAGTGGGTATTGTTGCAGTTTTCCAATCTGCTGACATAATACTCTTAAAACTTTGACCTAACCTTCTAGCATAGCTTCATTTTGATAGGCAAAATACTCTGGCAGGCATACCCTGAGTCTCCTTGCAGACAATCAGTGAATTCTCCTTTAACATAACGGGTATAGAGCCGCGAGTTCTGAAATATTCTTCTGTCACGCGCAGCAAAATCCAGAAATTAGCCTTTGGGTCAGGAAACAGCTTAAATAATAAATAAGCGAGAATGAATATTTATTGGTCATAGCTGTAAAGGTGATCGAATAACATGGTGTAGCTCAGAAGATACCTGTACGTTAAAGGAAAAATATCCTTTTCGGTTTCCGAATGCTTCTGCATAGTCTCCGAATTTCGTGTGGCAAAGTTGGGCAAGGGTGCAGTCAGTAACACCCTCCACTCCAGGAATGAAAGAGTTGTTGGGATTGTGACCTTTGGCTATATCCTCAGAAAGTAAGTGGTTGGCTGCTTTCTCTAACCGTGTACTTGGTACCTTTATGTGGTGGCCTATGTGTAATGCAAGAATCCGTGATATTTTGGACACCACCCTCAGGACTGTAGGTTGTGACAGTGAGCACAGGTCTCGAAAAACAATCTATAAATAATACGGAGAAAAACATATACGTAGATTAGAAGAATATTCCTTCATTATGATACTAAACTGTATTTCCTTCCAACCGCAGCAATAGGATTTTTTAAAAATTCATTTTAAATATTTGATCTGAATTAAATGTAAGCTACGAGAAATATATGCATGTGATACTTTCGTATTAAAGAACCATAACCTTACCGAGCAACATCCCATTATATTATATTAATCTGCAATATTTCATCGTATGGAACATACCTGAAAGCTTCCTGTGGCATAAAATCTTAGGCAAACAAGAAGATGCAGTGGTGGAGGAGGAGGTAAACCTCGTTGGTTTCTTTCAGTAGCGGCGACTAAGGGGGGCGAGGCTGGTCAGTCGCCTCCCCAACTTTGTAGAGAAAACATTACATTTTACTCCATTTTAACCGACTGAAACTAGGAATTATAGGAATTAAAAAAAGCCATTTGTACAAATTTGGAAGTCAGCTCCCAGACGAAACTATCTTTACATCGGTCTGTTTTCAGACCAACTTTGCTTTACGGGAGCGAAAGCTGGACTCAGGATATCTTATTCATAAATTAGAAGTAACAGACATGAAAGTAGCAAGAATGATTGCTGGTACAAACAGGTGGGAACAATGGCAGGAGGGTACTCGAAATGAGGAGATAAAGGCTAATTTAGGAATGAACTCGATGGATGAAGCTGTACGCATAAACCGGCTTCGGTGGTGGGGTCATGTGAGACGAATGGAGGAGGATAGGTTACCTAGGAGAATAATGGACTCTGTTATGGAGGGTAAGAGAAGTAGAGGGAGACCAAGACGACGATGGTTAGACTCGGTTCCTAACGATTTAAAGATAAGAGGTATAGAACTAAATGAGGCCACAACACTAGTTGCAAATCGAGGATAGTGGTGACGTTTAGTAAATTCTGAGAGGCTTGCAGACTGAACGCTGAAAGGCATAACAGTCTATAATGATAATGTATGTATGTATGTATGTAACAAAATTAATATCGAAAATACGCATAAAATGTCGTTCGTCGCGGCTAACCGATTTGTATTGTACCACAGCAAGTAGCGGAGACTCCGCAAATGCTATGAGGAGGGGTATCAGGGGTATATTTTTTGCCAAGGTCATGGACACTGAGGTATGACTCACCTGCTTGCCGCTTGCATTAGTCACCCTTTAATATTGTGTGTTAGTTTCTTTGAGTGTACTCAAATACTAAATAATTTTTAATTTTATAACCACGCCGTACTTCTACTTAATTGTAATATTGTATCCTTGGTGAATGTTTTATTGTATAGTATTGATTCAAAATCTCAAAAAAGCTATTATTGCCGCACTTAAGTTAGTAAACTGTCAACCTTTACCTCCCATTCGAAATTCGCTCAAAGAACATAAAAACCTACCATTTTGTAGATCGTTTGTTCAGTTTTGATGTATATAACCCCCCACCCCCTGCTATATCCCTCAACCAGGCTACTTTCTGTCTTCTGTGTATGTTTTTGCCCCCCCCCCGCACTTCTAATACTGGTTTCTTTTCACCAGAACTGGTTCTACCTTTGGGGGTATAACCTCCAAAACGATGCTTTTATGGAGGCGAAACCTCCTTTAGAAATCCACTTCACTGTAAAATTCAAATGAGACCATAACATTTCGCAAGTATCACTTTGGAGCACGGATTTCTTCCATCACTTCCTCATTATCGTCTCGTCACCCGTTTTATAGGTCAAGATGCCCAATAAGTCAAAGGTCTCCTTGATTTGACGAAGTTCAACTTATTTCATCACGTAAATGACTATGAATTCCAATAAGTTCAGCTTCATGAAGTTAGTCTTTATTAAGTATATTGCTATTAAGTAGAACTTATTTGTGCCGGAATCTGGAATAAAGTCGAGATTAAATTTCGACTTGAAAACAAGTATTACTTATTGCGACAATGAATATCGGCCTACGAGTTAAATTCCAGTACTGACCATTCGCCGAGATAATCATTCTCTTCCCGTTGAGCCTGGCTATCTTCAATCCCAAAGAATGATTGCATTTTTCCTACAACACTTTATAAAATGGCCTAGTTTTCCACAATAATGACATACAGCACTAGCAGAGGGCAAATCTTGTGACTGCTCTTATATTCACAATTAGGGCCCGTATTCCGCTTGGGAATGTTAGACGAGGGTTGCCGTGACGAAGTTCTGGAGCAATTTATAGCAGCAACATGAGCAGAAGTTTCCATATCTGTAATAACTCGCTGCTGTTGCTTCAAGCTCTTAATTGTTCATCCTTACGTAGATCCAGAGTGTCGGTCATTTGCAGTTTTATTGAAACGATCAGATCTCTCATTAAACTGTCTCTCAAATATTGAAACCTATAAAGGTCATTAATGAACGAGACTACAGGTTCCCTCTTCTTTTGAGAAATTTTCCACTTAGATACGCAATATTTGTCTTAAAACCTTGAAACTTACCAAACTCCTTCTTGAACTTGTCATATTTGCCACTATCCGTCCCATTCGAACCGAAGAACTTCAACAGATCTTCACGCTCTTCTCCCAAACTATATAATAGCATACTCAGTTGCTCAATCCCGACAAAACCCTAAAACGTTCAAACTATCTAATCTATCGAGGCCAATCTGACGGCTCTTTAAAGATAAATGTCTGAGGGTAGGAGACATGCTAACAGCTGGCAGTTTCCGAGTAGCTGTATTCTCCATTTGTTGGAATAGGCCAGACAGGTCGTAAAACACGTGAAGCCATGTCATTTTGAGCGGATCAGTTAATAAACAATAACCTTTTAACATAACATCAACATTACTAAGATATTTCCTGTAATCGATATCTCGATACAAAGAGGTTTCATAACGCAGCAGTGCACAGATATTATGAACACGAAGAGACTGCAAGTGAACCTTTTAACAAGCGAAGATGTAAGACCGATGAATGATCGGCATATAATCGTATCACTGCTATTGAATTTCGTGATAAAATTATGCAAATTATTGGAGTAATTTTCAATTTTATAGTCATCTGTGCTTGCCAAATCTATTTCTTTTCAGCAATATTGAGCAGTATAGCGCGACGTTCCCTGAATATCACTTTTTAGCCACTCTTCAAACTTACCCTTCCCTTAATGAACACAAACTGAAAACAGAATTGCAAGTTCTATATTCAAGATCACATCTGCGAGTGGTTGCCGATGCTAAAACGTTGTTAAGAATTCTTCATTCGTATTGAATTTCTCGGAATGCGTCAGTGCGTTGAATAAATCCGTCGCCATACACATGACAACTGTTGAAAGTGAACGTCGTTCTTCGACTCAAAATGGGGTTGACATTTTTCTGAGAAACACTATGAGAAGATGGCTCCGATGAACCTTAGGAAACATCCCAGAATGTAATAAGAAACAAACAGAGCAGTACGCAACAGCTAAAGAGAGAAGGCTACAACATTTATACAAACAATAAATAATCAGGCGTGGATATCATAATTATCTGCATGTTAATTACATTGTAATATTCCGTATTTAGTTAGATTAATTTAGTTCCGCTCTCGACAGCATTTTCTTCGTGCGGATGAAAGCATTCCGAATGATATAGAAGTGGTATAATAGGACAGTTCTGCCGCCACCACCTCCTCCGGCTCCCAGAGCCCTACTCCACCACCACCACAGCCAGAGGCCTCCCAGAGTCCTCCTCCACCACAGGCAGAGGCCTCTTCCAGTGCTGCCAACTTAACATAACTAGCGCGAAATTTGAATTGGTAAACAAAGCCACGTGCATTTTTTGACAGCCATGTGCTTTTTGACAGACGACAACGCATCGCTAACCTCAGTACTGCCATCTTGACGGGCCTAAACTTCAGTGGAACCAACTTAAACTCACTAGCGCGAGATAAAAAAATCCACGTGTTTTTTGACAGCCACGTGCTTTTTGACAGGCAACAACGCATCGCTAACCTCAGTACTGCCATCTTGACGGGCCTAAACCTCAGTAGTACCAACTTAACCTAACTAGCGCGAGATTTGAATAGGTAAACAAATCCACGTGCTTTTTTGACACCTGTCATCAGCCATCTTTAAACTACAGAGCACTGTGCTGCCCTCTTTATCGCAGTAGCTGCAAATTCGTCACCTGTCATCCGCAGTGCTGCCATCTTAACGGGCCTAAACCTTAGTGCTACCAACTTAACCTCACTAGTGCGAGATTTGAATCGGTAAACAAATCCACGTGCTTTTTTGACAGCTGTCATCCGCCATCTTTAATCTATAGAGCACAGTGCTGCCCTCTTTAGCTACTTACCTTTGAAATGTGGTGGCGGATAATTTGAAAAATGCATTTTGACAGCAGCCATCTTTAATCTAGAGAGCACCGTGCTGCCCTCTTTAGCTAGATACCTTTGAGATGTGGTGGCAGGCAATTCCACATGACAGAAGCCATCCTTAATCAAGAGAGCACCGTGCTGCCCGCTATGTGGTGGCGGCAATTTGAAAAACTCTACATGTACTTGTTTGGAAACAAACTCACGCGCTTTTTTGACAGCCGTCATCCGCCATCTTTAATCAACAGAGCACAGTGCTGCCCTCTTTAGCTAGATAGCTTTGAAATGTGGTGACGACAAATTCCACGTGCTCTTGTTTGGAAACAAAGCCATGTGCTTTTTTGACAGCTGTCATCCGCCATCTTTAATCAACAGAGCACCGTGCTGCTATCATGCGGGCAATTTCGTCAGCTGTCATCCGCCATCTTTAATCCACAGAACATCGTGCTGCCCTCTTTATGGCTACTACCTTAAGCACGTAGTAGCGGGCAATTTGAAAAGTTCTGTTAGGTATCATCCGCCATCTTTAATCAAGAGAGTACCGTGTTGCCATCTTTAGCTAGATACCTTTGAAATGTGGTGGCGGCAAATTGAAAAATTCCACGTGCTCTTGTTAGGAAACAAACTCACGTGCTTTTTTGACAGCTACCATCCGCCATCTCTAATCAACAGAGCATAGTGCTGCCCTCTTTAGTTAGATACCTTTGAAATGTGGTGGCGGCAAATTCCACGTGCTCTTGTTCGGAAACAAAGCCATGTGCTTTTTTGACAGGTGTCATCTGCCATCTTTAATCAACAGAGCACCGTGCTGCTATCATGCGGGTAATTTCGTCAGCTGTCATACGCCATCTTTAATCTACAGAGCACCGTGCTGCCCTCTGTAGTAGCGGACAAATTGAAAAGTTCTGTTAGCTGTCATCCGCCATCTTTAATCAAGACAGCACCGTGCTGCCATCTTTAGCTAGATACCTTTGAAATGTGGTGGTGGATAATTTAAAAAGGAAAATTCTACAGCAGCCATCTCTCGACGCTAATTGCATAAGATGGTGGCTATACATGACTCCTTAAGGGTGCTTACGCAAGATGGCTGCTATACATTGGTTCTTATGAGACTCCCTTGGGATGCTTGCGCAAGATGGCAGTTATACATGACTCCTTATGAGATGCCCTAGGCATGCTTGCTCAAGATAGCGGCTGCTCTTATAGGACGGCTTAAGGGACCTTGCACAAGATGGCTTGAGACACCCTAAGGATGCTTGCGCAAGATGGCGGACACAAGATGGCGGCTATACACAGCTCCTTATGAGACGCTTTAAGGGTGCTTGCGCAAGATGGCTGCCACTCTTAGCTTAGAGGCTAACGTGTCGTGCTAGTTCGATTCATTATTTAGGGCTTAAATGCAAAATGTTAAATATCTCGAAAACGGTGCCCCGTAGAGCAAAACGGACATCATTTTTCTGCCCAATACCCAGGTTCGCAGTAAGAGGAACAAGAAAACCATAGTCTAATGATGGGATCAACGGTTCGGTTCCTACGTAGGCCCTTTGGCATTTGCTCTATTTTAGCTTGTATTGAAGCGAGTCTTCGTATCATGATCAGGTCTAGCTATGGTAGAGAGTACAACGTACCGTGCTGGTTCGATTCATTAAATTTGGAGGCTTAAATGAAAAATGTTAAATATCTCGAAAACGGTGCATCGTAGAGCAAAACGGACAACATTTTTCCGCCTAATACGTAGGTTCGTAGCATCAGGAACAAGAAAAAAGATAGTCTAATGATGAGATCAACGGTTCGATTCCTACTTAAGCCCTTTGGCATTGGCAGCTATCTATTTCTACAAGATGGTGGCTGCTCTTATGAGACACAAGATGGCTTGAGACGTCCTAGGGAGGCTTACGCAAGATGGCGGACACAAAATGGTGACTATACATGGCTCCTTATGACACAGCCTAGGGGTGCTCGCACAAGATGGCACAAGATGAAGAAAGCTAGCTTAGAGGCTATTGCGCAAGATAACAGCTGCTGTTATGCATGCTGTGAAGGGCAATTTGAAATTCTATGTGCTTAATCAACAGAGCACCCTGCTGCCCTCTTTAGCTGAAATGTGGCGGCGGATAATTTGAAAAATTCTTTTGACAGCTGTCATCTTTAAACAATGGCGACTATACATAGGCTGTTAAGGCCTTATCATTCTCCTCTTCCTCCTCCTCCGCCTCTTATGTCAAAGCATAGCTTTATATCGAACAAGTTTAAACCTGCATCGCGAAGGCAAGCGTGTGCAGCGATAACATTATTGTGCATGTTTAGACTTTCGAAACATAAGAAGAGTAGAATCAAACGCTGTACTCGATACAACATGTGATCAGAACATTGATTGATGTGTTCAGAAAACAAAATAAGTGATCAAGACTAGAATCGAACACTGTACTCAATACATCATGTGTTTAGAATATGTCAGGGGATACCCTTGTTCTAAGAAGATCAGATTGAAACATAACAAGACTAGAATAGAACACTGTAATCGATGTTGTTAACTTCAACATGTGATCAGAACATAGATTGATGTGTTCAGAACACAAAATAAGTGATCATGACTAGAATCGAACACTGTACTCGATACAACATGTGATCAGAACATTGATCGATGTGTTCAGAACACAAAATAAGTGATCAAGACTAGAATCGTACACTGTACTCAATACAACATGTGTTTAGAACATGTTAGGGGGTACCCTTGTTCTAAGATGATCACAATGAAACATATGATCAGAACATTGTTTGATGTGTTCAGAGCAAAAGTACAATTTTGATGATTTTCTTAGTGTAAAATAAAAAACTATGGAAACACACTGTGCACATATCGCGTAGCTAACTCGCTCAGTAAGCAATATTGCAAAACTACAACTTCAATGATTTGCGTACTGTAAAAATAAAAAACACACTGTACCCATACTGCGCAGCTAACTGGCTCGATAAACGATGTAGCAAAGGTACAACTTCAAATTATTTACCTTCCATCATTCGTCTTGTGTGAAAATCAGTCGAACATGTTATCGCATAAACATGTAACATGAAATATCAGTCAATCTGTTGGCATGGGTTACAAGCATATAGCTTATGCGGGAAGTAAAATTAAACAGAACGCTAGTGCTATAAGAAATACTCTGCTTACATTTAAGTCCCTAGCTGTTGAACTTGTTATTACAAAAATATGTAACATGAAATATCGTTTCGGAAACATATTGTTTCAATCTGTTGACATGGATTACATGCATGTAGCTTGTGCAGGCGAGGGCTAATTGGCTAAAGGGCTAATGGGCAAAAGGGCTAATGGGCTAAAGGGCTAATGGGCAAAATGGCTAATGAGCTAAAGGGCTAATATGCTAAAGGGCTGAAGGAGCAACAACCTCATCGACCGCTATCAGCAAGAACGCTTGTACTTTGTTAAGTGTAGAACATTAATCTTTATTGGTAAATGGTTTAATGTTCAGAACAAGGAATGGAACCTAGGGGTTACGTCTTACCTAATAAAATTCCCGAGGTGCGATGAATTACGTTTTTCTAACTAGTGTTTGGAACATTGATCTTTTCTAGATGATAGCAGAGAGGTTAGCAAAGTTCTGTTGTTGGATTTTAAATTCTACGCTATAACATGCATAATGTGGCAGCCTTGAGGTTTACCGCCGTAAAGATGGCAAGAGTGATGTTAGCAATGTTCTGTTGTTGGATTTTAAATTCCGCGCTGTGGCATGCATAAGGTGGCAGCCTTGAGGTTTACCGCCGTAAAGATGGCAGCAGTGAGTTTAGCGACGCTCTATTGTCCTCCAAAGTGAGGTTAGGGTTCGTCAAGGAGACAGCTGTCAAAAAAGCACGTGGCTATGTTTACCAAACAAGAGCACGTGGCTGTGACGTCACGGTCACGTAGTATGCTGCTTCAGCATGCAAAGTTCAATGTCTACACCTACGCAGTTAACACTCTGCTATGTTCACAAGATTTTTACACATAACTATTCTTTACGCTTTAAGTTCATGCACATAGGTTATGTTAAGATAGCAGCACACGTACAAGCGATGGTCGCACGCTCGCGTAGAAGTTGTTTAATACGATAGTTGATGTATGCATTATCAAAAGGTGATATGTACACGCTTTTAAACCTTGCTATTCTTACTGCTACTATGTTCGCAAGATTTTTAAACATCGCTATTCTTTGTGCTTTAAGTTCGTGCGCATAGGTCATGCTAAAGTAGCAGCGCAAACACATGTGAACGTTGTACATTCTAGCGGAATGTGTTTGGTATAGTAGCTGATGCATGCAAAATCGATAGGTGATGTGTACACGCTTTGAAACTTAACTATTCTTCGTGCTTTATGTTCGTGCACATAGGTTATGCTATGATAGCAGCACACTCTAGCGGGAGAAGTTTTGTACTCTAGTTGATGCATGTATAATCGATAGGCAATGCGTACACGCTTTTAAAACATTGCTATTCTTACTGCTGCTGCTATATTCACAAGATTTTTATACATCGCTATTCTTTATGCTTTGAGTTCATGCGTATAAGTTATACTAAGTTAGCAGCATAGTTATAAGGTTGTCGCACGCTCTGGTGGAAGAAGTTTAATACGAAAGTCGATGCATGCAAAATCGATAGGTGATGTGTACACGCTTTGAACTTGGTATTCTTTGTGCTTTAAGTTCGTGCACATAGGTTATGTTAAGATTGCAGCACACACAAGCGATGATCGCACGCTGTTGTAGAAGAAGTTTAGTACGATAGTCGATGCATACATCATCGATAGGTGATGTGTACACGCTTTAGAACATGGATCTTCCTTGTGCTTTAAGTTCGTGCACATAGGTTATGTTAAGATTGCAGCACACACAAGCGATGATTGCACGCTGTTGTAGAAAAAGTTTAGTACGATAGTCGATGCATACATCATCGATAGGTGATGTGTACACTCTTTAGAACATAGCTCTTCCTTGTGCTTTAAGTTCGTGCACATGGGTTAGGGATACACAAAAGCAATTGCAACATGCTCTAGCAGAGGATGCCTAGTACGATAGTCGGCGCATGCATCATCGATACGTGATGTGTACACGCTATTCTTTATGCTTTAAATTCACGCACATAAGTAGCAGCATACAATTGTGATCGTTGTACACTCTAGCGGGAGAAGTTTAACTTTATACACATACTTTAGCAATACACATATGCGATCGTTGTACGAAAGTCGATGCATGCAAAATCGATATGTGATGTGTACACGCTTTGAACCTAGCTATTCTTTGTAGTTTAAGTTCATGCGTATAGGTTATGCTAAGATAGCAGTACAATCTAGCGGAAGAAGTTTAGTATGAGAGTCGATGCATGCAAAATCGATAGGTAATGTGTGCGCGCTGTGAAACATAGCTATTCCTTGTACTTTAAGTTCATACGTATAGGTTATGCTAAGATAGCAGCACAATCTAGTGGAAGAAGTTTTAGTATGATATTCGATGCATGCAAAATCGATAGGTAATGTGTACACGCTGTGAAACATGACTATTCTTCGTACTTTAACTTCATGCGTATAGGTTATGCTAAGATAGCAGTACAATCTAGTGAAAATTGTTTACTATGATAGTCGATTCATGTAAAATCAATAGGTAATGTGTGCACGCTTTGAAACATAGCTATTCTCTGTACTTTAAGTTCATACGTATAGGTTATGCTAAGATAGCAGTACAATCTAGTGAAAAAAGTTTAGTATGATATTCGATGCATGTACAATCGATAGGTGATGTGTACACGTTTTAAAACATGGCTATTCATACTGCTGCTCTGTTCCCAAGTTTTATAAACATAGCTAATCCTAATGCTGCTCTTAACGACGTAGAGCTAAGGATTGATTGCGTGACCGTGACGTCACAGCTACGTGCTCTTGTTTGGTAAACATAGCCACGTGCTTTTTTGACAGCTGTCTCCTTGACGAACCCTAACCTCACTTTGGAGGACAATAGAGCGTCGCTAACCTCACTGCTGCCATCTTTACGGCGATAAACCTCAAGGCTGCCACCTTATGCATGTTATAGCGCGGAATTTAGAATCCAACAACAGAACATTGCTAACCTCACTCTTGCCATCTTTACGGCGGTAAACCTCAAGGATGCCACCTTATGTATATTATAGCGTAGAATTTAAAATCCAACAACAGAACATTGATAACCTCTCTGCTATCATCTTGAAAAGTTCAGTGTTCCAAACACCAGTTAGAAAAACGTAACTCATCGCACCTCGGGGATTTTATTAGGTAAGACGTAACCCCTAGGTTCCATTCCTTGTTCTGAACATAAAACCATTTACCAATAAAGATTAATTTTCTACACTTAGAAAAGTACAAGCGTTCTTGCTGATAGCGATCGATGAGGTTGTTTCTCAATTAGCCCTTTAGCCCATTAGCCCATTAGCCCTTTAGCCCACTAGCCCTTTTGCCCATTAGCACTTTAGCCCATTAGCCCTTTTGCCCATTAGCCCTTTAGCCCATTAGCCCATTAGCCCTTTAGCCCATTAGCCCTTTTGCCCATTAGCCCTTTAGCCAATTAGCCCTACAAGGAATGTGCGGTAAGGAGGAGGAAGAGTCCTTTCATCCTTTTTTGCCCTTCTGATAAGATGTAACCCCTGGGTTCCATACCCTATCACGATTTTTTTTCGGCTCAGCATTTTGCATAGTAGCCCTCGCCTGCACAAGCTACATGCTTGTAATCCATGTCAACAGATTGAAACATTATGTTTCCGAACCGATATTTCATGTTACATATTTATGTAAATGTAAGCAGAGTATTTCTTATAGCACTAGCGTTGTGTTTAATTTTACTTCCCGCATAAGCTACATGCTTGTAACCCATGCAAACAGATTGACTGATATTTCATGTAACATGTTTATGCGATAACTTGTTCGACTGATTTTCACACAAGACGAATGATGGAAGGTAAATAATTTGTAGTTGTACTTTTGCTATATCGTTTACCGAGTGAGTTAGCTGCGCAGTATGGGTACAGTGTGTTTTTCATAGTTACACTAGGCAAATCATTGAAGTAGTTTTGCAATATTGCTTACTGAGCGAGTTAGCTACGCGATATGTGCTAGTGTGTTTCCATAGTTTATGATTTTACACTAAGCAAATCATCAAAATTGTACTTTTGCTCTGAACACATCAAACAATGTTCTGATCATATGTTGAAGTTAAGAACATCGATTACAGTGTTCGATTCTAGTCTTGTTATGTTTCATTCTGATCTTCTTAGAACAAGGGTACCCCCTAACATGTTCTAAACACATGTTGTATTGAGTACAGTGTTCGATTCTAGTCTTGATCACTTATTTTGTGTTCTGAATACATCGATCAATATTCTGATCACATGTTGTATCGAGTACAGTGTTCGATTCTAGTCATGATCACTTATTTTGTGTTCTGAACACATCAATCAATGTTCTGATCACATGTTGAAGTTAACAACATCGATTACAGTGTTCTATTCTAGTCTTGTTATGTTTCAATCTGACCTTCTTAGAACAAGGGTATCCCCTGACATATTCTAAACACATGATGTATTGAGTACAGTGTTCGATTCTAGTCTTGATCACTTATTTTGTTTTCTGACATCAATCAATGTTCTGATCACATGTTGTATCTAGTACAGCGTTTGATTCTACTCTTCTTAAGTTTCGAAAGTCTAAACATGCACAATAATGTTATCGCTGCACACGCTTGCCTTCGCGATGCAGGTTTAAACTAGTTCGATATAAAGCTATGCCTTGACATAAGAGGCGGAGGAGGAGGAAGAGGAGAATGATAAGGCTTTAACAGCCTATGTATAGTCGCCATTGTTAAAAGGTGACAGGTGTCAAAATAGTTTTTTCAAATTATTCGCCACCGCATTTCAGCTATAGAGGGCAGCAGGGTGCTCTGTTGATTTAGCACATGGAATTTCAAATAGCCCTCCACCGCATGCATAACAGCAGCTGCTATCTTGCGCAATAGCCTCTAAGCTAGTTTTCTTCATAAGATTAGCCGCCATCTTGTGCGAGCACCCCTAGGCTGTCTCATAAGGAGCTATGTATGGTCACCATTTTGTGTCCACCATCTTGCGTAAGCATCCCTAGGACGTCTCAAGCCATCTTGTGTCTCATAAGAGCAGCCACCATCTTGTAGAAATAGATAGCTGCCAATGCCAAAGGGCTTAAGTAGGAATCGAACCGTTGATCTCATCAATAGACTATGTTTTTTCTTGTTCGTGATACTACGAACCTACGTATTAGGCGAAAAAATGTTGTCCGTTTTGCTCTACGATGCACCGTTTTCGAGATATTTAACATTTTGCATTTAAGCCTCCAAATTTAATGAATCGAACCAGCACGGTACGTTATACTCTCTACCATATCTAGACCTGATCATGTTACGAAGACTCGCTTCAATACAAGCTAAACAGAGCAAATGCAAAAGGGCCTAAGTAGGAACCGAACCGTTGATCCCATCATTAGACTATGGTTTTCTTGTTCCTCATACTGCGAACCTAGTTATTAGGCAGAAAAATGTTTTCCGTTCTGCTCTACGGTGCACCGTTTTCGAGATATTTAACATTTTGCATTTAAGCCCTAAATAATGAATCGAACTAGCACGACACGTTAGCCTCTAAGCTAAGAGTGGCAGCCATCTTGCGCAAGCACCCTTAAAGCGTCTCATAAGGAGCTGTGTATAGCCGCCATCTTGTGTCCGCCATCTTGCGCAAGCATCCTTAGGGCGTCTCAAGCCATCTTGTGCAAGGTCCCTTAAGCCGTCCTATAAGAGCAGCCGCTATCTTGAGCAAGCATGCCTAGGGCATCTCATAAGGAGTCATGTATAACTGCCATCTTGCGCAAGCATCCCAAGGGAGTCTCATAAGAACCTATGTATAGCAGCCATCTTGCGTAAGCACCCTTAAGGAGTCATGTATAGCCACCATCTTATGCAATTAGCGTCGAGAGATGGCTGCTGTAGAATTTTCCTTTTTAAATTATCCACCACCACATTTCAAAGGTATCTATTTAAAGATGGCAGCACGGTGCTCTCTTGATTAAAAATGGCGGATGACAGCTAACAGAACTTTTCAAATTGTCCGCTACTACAGAGGGCAGCACGGTGCTCTGTAGATTAAAGATGGCGTATGACAGCTGACGAAATTACCCGCATGATAGCAGCACGGTGCTCTGTTGATTAAAGATGGCAGATGACACCTGTCAAAAAAGCACATGGCTTTGTTTCCAAACAATAGCACGTGGAATTTTTCAATTTTCCTCCACGGCATTTCAAAGGTATCTAGCTAAATATGGCAGCACTATGCTCTCTTGATTAAAGATGGCGGATGATACCTAACAAAACTTTTCAAATTGCCCGCTACTGCGTGCTTAAGGTAGTAGCCATAAAGAGGGCAGCACGGTGTTCTGTGGATTAAAGATGGCAGATGACAGCCGACGAAATTGCCCGCATGATAGCAGCATGGTGCTCTGTTGATTAAAGATGGCGGATGACAGCTGTCAAAAAAGCACATGGGTTTGTTTCCAAACAAGAGCACGTGGAATTTGCTGCCACCACATTTCAAATATATCTAGCTAAAGAGTGCAGCACTGTACTCTGTTGATTCAAGATGGCGGACGCCTGCTGTCAAAAAAGCGCGTGAGTTTGTTTCCAAACAAGAGGATGTAGAATTGTTCAAATTGTCGCCACCACATAGAGGGCAGCACGGTGCTCTCTTGATTAAAAATGGCTGCTGTCATGTGGAATTGCCTACCACCGCATTTCAAAGGTATCTAGCTAAAGAGGGCAGTACGGTGCTCTCCAGATTAAAGATGGCTGCTGTCTAAAGGTATTTTTCAAATTGTCCGCCACCACATTTCAAAGGTAAGTAGCTAAAGATGGCAGCACTGTGCTCTATAGATTAAAGATGGCGGATGACATCTGTCAAAAAAGCACGTGGATTTGTTTACCGATTCAAATCTCGCACTAGTTAGGTTATGTTGGTAGCACTAAGGTTTAGGCCCGTTAAGATGGCAGCACTGCGGATGACAGGTGACGAATTTGCAGCTACTGCGATAAAGAGGGCAGCACAGTGCTCTGTGGTTTAAAGATGGCGGATGACAGCTGTCAAAAAAGCACGTGGATTTGTTTACCTAATCAAATCTCGCGCTAGTTAGGAAGTTGGTACTACTGAAGTTTAGGCCCATCAAGATGTCAGTACTGAGGTTAGCGATGCGTTGTTGTCTGTCAAAAAGCACGTGGCTGTCAAAAAACACGTGGATTTGTTTATCTCGCGCTAGTGAGGTTAAGTTGGTACCACTGTGGTTTAGGCCCGTCAAGATGGCAGTACTGAGGTTAGCGATGCGTTGTTGTCTGTCAAAAAGCACGTGGCTGTCAAAAAACACGTGGATTTGTTTATCTCGCGCTAGTGAGGTTAAGTTGGTACCACTGTGGTTTAGGCCCGTCAAGATGGCAGTACTGTGGTAAGCGATGCGTTGTTGTCTGTCAAAAAGCACGTGGCTGTCAAAAAATGCACGTGGCTTTGTTTACCAATTCAAATTTCGCGCTAGTTATGTTAAGTTGGCAGCACTGGAAGAGGCCTCTCTCTGTGGTGGAGGAGGCCTCTGGGAGGCCTCTGGCTGTGGTGGTGGTGGAGGAGGCCTCTGGGATGCCTCTGGCTGTGGTGGTGGTGGTGGAGGAGGCCACTTGGAGCCGGAGGAGGTGGTGGCGGCAGAACTGTCCTATTATACTGCTTTATTCAGTGCTTGCGTCAGCCAGAAAGACTAGGTGATATAAGCCTAGGTCAGGAACTACTCTTTGTAGTGTGATTGCTGCCTGGGTGACTGATTACCCCGGATCGAGTAGGGGTATTTCAGTCGTCCTGACAAAGAATACTGTAATGTATTCGAAACTTCGGCAAACTGTACGTAATGTACAGGACACAACAACACGGTTCAACCCGGAAAATAAACCAGCTTAAACGTGTTCAGGCTAACGTTTTCATTTCTATAATTGTGTAGGGGATCTATAGCCTCTTAAGGTCAGATGTGAACACTAAAGTAAGGCAAACTCCTTGGCTCAACATAGTTCCGAACTGTCTAATAAAGTGAATCAATTATTGTCTGCGTTTAAAGTGGAAAGGGTGACTATGCTGTCCCGTTAAAAGTCAGTACGGACAAGGATCCTCAGACATTGCGGAATCAGCCGAGCAACAACAAGCTTCTGCCCCATCAGGACAAATTAGTGGGCAATCCACAAAATCTTCCGCCATTTTTTATTAGTAATGCAGCTTTGACCCTCCTCAAAACCCGGCCGCCCCTCCGATAATATTTACGGTATTTTTCAGCTTACCGCATCATTTAGCCATTTATTCAAAAGGTTATCTAGATTTTCAGTTAACTTAATGTTGTAATAGCATTTTTAAGATTTCAAGTAGAATTTCAGGATCAAGCCTTAGTATTTACCCTCTCACATTCACAAATATTATATTGTTGGGGTTCTATCAGATGATATTGTTAGGGCGATATCGGAAAGGAATTTCATCGAAAACATCTATGCCCACTTGTTTGCAAACTTTATCCCTGCAAGAGCTTTGTCATCTCAAATTCAAAAATATTGTTTCAGAGTCCAGAGGCTAGACGAAAACCTAGCGGATTTTGTACGGTATGTTAAGTTTTATACTAGATATTTTTTGCATTGCACTATTCTGAAGGCCAACTTGTACAAACCATCATCGAAGGGCTGTCGCCATTGTAGTATAATAAGCGGAATCTGCGGCCTCCTCCCGCGGGAAATTTGAATTCTGGCGGGAAATATGAATTTTTGGCGGGAAATTTGAATTTTGGCGCGAGATTTGAATTTGTAAACAAAGCCACGTGCTTTTTGACAGCTGTCATCGACAACAACGCATCGCTAACCTCACTGCTGCCATCTTGACGGGCCTAAACCTCAGTAGTGCCAACTTAACCTAATTAGCGCGAGGTAAACAAAGCCACGTGTTTTTGATAGCCACGTGCTTTTTGACAGACAACAACGCATCGCTAACCTCAGTACTGCCTTCTTGACGGGCCTAAACCTCAGTAGTACCAACTTAACCTCACTAGCGCGAGGTAAACAAAGTCACGTGTTTTTTACAGCCACGTGCTTTTTGACAGACAGCAATGCATCGCTAACCTCAGTACTGCCATCTTGACGGGCCTAAACCTCAGTAGTACCAACTTAACCTAACTAGCGCGAGATTTGAATAGGTAAACAAATCCACGTGCTTTTTTGACACCTGTCATCAGCCATCTTTAAACTACAGAGCACTGTGCTGCCCTCTTTATCGCAGTAGCTGCAAATTCGTCACCTGTCATCCACAGTGCTGCCATCATGACGGGTCTAAACCTTAGTGCTACCAACTTAACCTAACTAGCGCGAGGTAAACAAAGCCACGTGTTTTTTGACAGCTGTCATCCGCCATCTTTAATCTATAGAGCACAGTGCTGCCCTCTTTAGCTACTTACCTTTAAAATGTGGTGGCGGATAATTTGAAAAATGCTTTTTGACAGCAGCCATCTTTAATCTAGAGAGCACCGTGTTGCCCGCTTTAGCTAGATACCTGTGCTGGCAGGCAATTCCGCATGACAGCAGCCATCTTTAATCAAGAGAGCACCGTGCTGCCCTCTATGTAATGGCGGCAAATTCTACATGCTCTTGTTTGGAAACAAACTCACGCGCTTTTTTGACAGCCGTCATCCGCCATCTTTAATCAACAGAGCACAGTGCTGCCATCTTTAGCTAGATAACTTTGAAATGTGGTGGCGGCAAATTCCACGTGCTCTTGTTTGGAAACAAAGCCATGTGCCTTTTTTGACAGCTGTCATCCGCCATCTTTAATCAACAGAGCACCATGCTGCTATCATGCGGGCAATTTCGTCAGCTGTCATCCGCCATCTTTAATCCACAGAACACCGTGCTGCCCTCTTTATGGCTACTACCTTAAGCACGTAGTAGCGGGCAATTTGAAAAGTTCTGTTAGCTATCATCCGCCATCTTTAATCAAGAGAGCACCGTGTTGCCATCTTTAGCTAGATACCTTTGAAATGTGGTGGCGGCAAATTCTACATTCTCTTGTTTGCAAACAAACTCACGTGCTTTTTCGACAGCTACCATCCGCCATCTTTAATCAACAGAGCATAGTGCTGCACTCTGCAGTTGAAATTTGGTGGCGGCAAATTCCACGTGCTCTTGTTTGGAAACAAATCCATGTGCTTTTTTGGACAGGTGTCATCTGCCATCTTTAATCAACAGAGCACCGTGCTGCTATCATGCGGGTAATTTCAGCAGCTGTCATACGCCATCTTTAATTTACAGAGAACAGTGCTGCACTCTATGTGGTGGTGGTAAATTCCACGTACTCTTGTTTGGAAACAAATTCTATGTGCTCTTCAGCTGTCATCCACCATCTTTAATCTAGAGAGCACCGTGTTGCCCTCTTTGTGGTGGCGGATAATTTGAAAAATTCTTTTTTGACAAGCAGCCATTTTAATCCAGAGAGAACAGTGCTGCCCTCTTTAGCTACTTACCTTTGAGGCGGTTAATTTGAAAAATTCTATTTGACAAGCTGCCATCTTTATGAAAAGAGCATCGTGCTGCTGTCTTGCGGGTAATTTTTTACGTCACAGCTGTCATCCACCATCTTGCATTGCTAACCTTAGTGCTGCCCTCTTAAGCTACTTACTTTTGAAAAAAAAATCTATTTGACAAGCTGTCACCCGTCATCTTGCATCGCAAACCTTAGTGCTGCACTCTTTAGTTGAAATGTGGTGGCGGTAAATTCGAACAAGTTTAATCACGCATCGGGAAAGCTAGAGTAAGCACGTGCTGCGGTGATGACGTCATCATGCATGTTTAAACCCGTTCGTTGACTAAAAGCTTTAGTCTTCGAGAAACAGTGATAGAGTGTGGAGTGCAAACATGACGAAAACATTAATAGTTGATGTGCAAGGCTTTAAAGTAAACGGAAACAAATTTGTGTTTAAAGAGGTGGCTGTGTTAGATTGCAGTGTGTTGTGGGCTCCAAAACTTGTTAGTTTAGTATTTAGTCCACCGTTCCCTTACTGTTTGCAAACAGATGAAGATAAAAAGCAGACTCAGTGGATTGAAAACAATTTAGGTTTGAAGTGGGAAGAAAAAGGAATACCTTATCGTTTTCTACCTTTAATGATGAATGCACATTTGTCAAGAGCAGATCTTGTTCTTTTAAAGGGTTGTGAAAAGAAAGAATGGTTGCGTGATTTTCTACCATCATCATGTGAAATTATCGACATGCATGAATTAGGGTGCCCATCATTTAAAACTCTTCCCAAAGAGCATAGCAGAGAAACAAGTAAATAGGCTTTACAACATGTATGCATGCTCTTTGATTGGTTGTGTCGCAGTGCATGCCGGGAAGTGAACAACATATGTAAACTGCAGTGTCAAAATAACCTTAGTGTAAAAGAAACATTTATAGAGTAAAGACATCATGTCATTTCTAACAGATACTAAGTGTAACGCAGTTGAAAAGGCGATCGTAAAGTTTTATGCATGCAAAAAGAAACTAAACACTTTTACTGAAGAAGAGTTAAATGCATTACCAAAGGCATTTTTGGTTAATGTAGCTGCGAATGCTGTAAAGATTTGGGATAAGGTGCCTCGTGAGTGGACTCAAGATCCTGTTTTGTCAGAGCTTCAAACGTGTAGTTTACATCATGAACACGTGAGTTTAGGTAGACGACCTTCTGTGATATAGTGCCGTACATGTCAACTAATTAAACTGTATCACGGACCTAAAACTAATGAGTTGTCTTCGCTTATAAACACTTATCATGGCTGTGGAGGGAGTAAACAAGGAAAAGGTGAAGAAACGTGCTGGGAGAAAGATGAGGAAGCATGTTGGGCGTGGACTCATCAATAGAGTGATTGATCTTCTTTTCTTCGTGCTTCATCTCCCCTGCGCCCCTAGAACACGTTCGCCTGACACGTAGTTACATGCTGCCTGCACAGAGTATGTCGTGTAGCCGTTAAAATCTGCTTCGTACAGTTATGCTGTGTGTGTTATTACCTAGTGCTTTAGCTGCTCAGAAGAATATAGCACCACTTGTCGTTGTTGGTGTTATAAAACGAAAATTGAGTGACAAAGAGCGCAAAATAAACAAATTATAAAAATGTATATATATATATATATATATATATTCTAAAATAAATATGAATTGTCAAAACATATTACAGGTGTTGTTTAATCCTACAGCATGTCCTAGTGACTTAGAAGAAAGGAAACGTAGAGGATTAAAATAAAACACACATAAGATTTAAAGTACATCCTCTTTATTAATCCATGAATTAAAGCTGTTATTAAAACCAAGCCATTTAACATACAGTTTATTGCCACGACGTCGAATAACACGTTCAACTAAATAGTGATCAGGATATTTTGTTTTCTGCAGTTCTTCGATGTAGAATCCGCCTTCAATAGGCTGTCCTCTGAGATCGCGAAGTAAATACGTAACTGGATTAGTAAGCTTAACACTTCTGATTTGAAAAATTTCAGTGCTCCAGTTAGGTGTGTATCCTTTTGCAAAGATAGACTTGTGTTTGCTGATGCGAACAAAATCACCTTCTTTAAAGCGATGGCGACGTGGATCAGCTGTTTTAATTACAAGATGAATAGCATTTATACGAGGTGTATTCTTTGTAACAAGACGTGGCTTTGTTCCGATAGTGCGATGAGGTGTATCGTTGTAGGTAGATAAAAGTCTAGGTAGCAGATCAATCCAACGATATGAACCTTGCGCTGTAAATTCTCGCCACATCATTGTTTTGAGTGTACGATTAAAGCGTTCTACAACACTTGCCTTGAGATTGCTGAACGTAGAGTAGTGTTGAATGCCAAGTAAAATGAGGTAAGAAGAAAAATCCTTGTTGTAAAACTCTTTACCTTGATCAGTTTGAAGAAGCCTTGGGCAGCGTTTCGATTCTTCAACAATATGTTTAAATGCTTCTTTAACTTGAGCTGCTGTTTTAGAACGCACGGGTTGTGCAAAAGCAAACTTCGAGTACACATCGATAACAGTAAGTAGATACTTATACCCCTTATTACTAGAAGCATATGGAATCATTTCTACTAAGTCTGCTTGCCAGAGATCATCTTTTCCTCGTGTAATAACGCGTCTGCGACAGTAGGTGCGACGTGCTGGTTTATGTAACTCATGTGCGATGTTTACCTTTACAGGTGAGATCTTCTCTTGACGAGCCATTACAATATAATACCGGCATAACGTAGTTCTCTTTCTATTTCTAGAATTTCTGATCCGTGACCAGTGTGACCAGCCTCTTGCGATGCTCTTAAAAGTTGTAATCGTTCGACGAGTAAATTTGGGTCATTCCAGTACCTTACATCCACATACGGCAACAAAGGCTTGTAGATAACATCTAGACTACGTGCAGTTGGAAACAGCTTAGAAATAAACTCACGATACTTGTAACTCTTATTCGCATTTACAGCTTCTGTTCTCTTGTAATTACGTCGTGTTGCATCAGTAGCAAAAAGTATTGCTTTATATTTTTTAAGATCATCTTGTAAAATTATATCCTTGTCAGGTATTCGTGAGAAAAGAATTTCTAAGAGTCCTTTCGAAGGTTTATAGGTAACACCTTTTACAATGAGTTTGTTGCTATTAATCTTAACATTTGAATTTCCTATCCGGAAACAGTCATTTTCGTAGCGAATAACGTAGGTAGTGTCAGTTTGTCCTGTAAAAAGTTTTTCTATATAAGGTGCAAAGAGAGATCCATAGGTATCTTGAATAAAAGTTCTAAACTGATTGCGATACTCTGGTGTAATCATAACCTCAGACAAAGATGGTAGATTTTGCGTCGATGTAGTAGGTGTTTCAGCAATAACATCTGTAGTTAAAAACTCAACACGCTTAGATGGTGATGTATCATTAAGTTCATCTTCTTCTTCCTCCTCCTTATCTTCCTCTTCTTGATCTACATTCTGCTTCTTCTCTTCCTTATCTTGTTCATGCTTTTCTTCTTCATGCTTCTCTTATGATATGATGTTTGCATAGAAGCAAAACTTGAAGTAGACTGCGGTAATGAAGTAGAATTAAAAATTTCTTTGAGTGGTGTACTTAGTTGTGTTTTTAAAAATAAATCCGTGTCTTCTTGAATACGTTTAAGTTCCTTAAATTTCCGTCGAATATTGTTTCGAGCTTGGATGATATGTTTTGTGATCTCCTTGCTAGTTGTTAACATGATGATGGTTTTTAATCAAGTAGTTACTGTAATTCCGTGTTAATGCATATAAAATGATCGAAACCCATGCGATATCGTCCATGCTGTACATCACTTTCTTTATCAATAACTAAAAAGCTGTAACGGTGTAATGACCAAACATTTAGCACACATACGTTTAAAGTCATCGAATGTCATATCAGTGTTAACATGATCGTTATACACATGTCGCATGTTGCGCTCATCTTGCCGAAAAAGCACAATAACATTTGCGTTGTCACGTATCAACTGCTTAGGCACACGAGAATAGGTTTGGCACAAATAGATGCAATCAACATATTTATGCCGACCCATACTAAAGAATGCACGAATAACGTTTTGCTGTTCTGTTGCGACATCATCAAAGATCATAAGAGAATTAGGAAGCACATCGTCTGGTGATGGTACTTGCTCATGCGAATTAAATTTAAAATGTCTTATTCCATCTTTAACTAGATCGTGCATTACAGTTTGTAGAATAGTATATAGCGGCTGATAGAGTGACTTTGCGAAAACGTAAATATTCTCGAAGCGTACACCATTTACAGAAGTAATAAGTATGAGTAAAAGATTTGTTTTACCGCATCCCGACGGACCTGATATAATACATCGAACAGTAAAAGGAAACAACGTTCCATGACGTTTTCTTGTAGTTGTACTAGAACTAGGTAAGAGATGTGGTACAATGTCGGTAACAGGTAGCGTGTCTTGCTGCTTTATAATCTTCATGATAACTGAATCATAAAGTACGTAATAGTAATATATATATTAAACGAAACAAGAGGCAACGGTTAGTTTATGATTTGCTCTTGACTAGTAAAGTCGTGTCCAGCATGGTGAAACAACGATATCCATACGACATGAAGAAGAAGAAGAAAGTAAAAACTGTTGGATGGAAAGATGTTATAAAGGCTGCGCAAAAAGCTATTCGAGGGGAATACAATCCTCGTGTAGCTATTACTAAAGCGTTACGCGCAGCAAGAGCGAGAATTTCTCCAAAGTGCAGAGCAATGTTTAGTAAACGTGCACGAATTATTCCTGTACCAAAACGAGGAGGATTTCTTCCTGCGCTGTTTGCTGGCTTAGCAGCTTTAGGGTCATTGCTAGGTGGTGCTAGTGTTGTAGCGAGAACTGTCAAAGCTGTAGAAGAAGCGAAACAACAGTTGAAAGAGAGTGAACGTCATAACAAGACGATGGAGGCAATTGTGTTACGAGGCAAAGGTGTGAACATGAAGCTAGCGCCATACAAGGAAGGGCTTGGTATCTACATTTCTCCAAAAAACGTCTACTGAATGCACTGCCATATCGAGCTCTAACGCATGATGAAGTGATTACGTTTGCTAAACAACTAGGAATTCATTATTTTCGAGGAGTGTATATGCGCGATCAACTACCAGTGCGCCCACGTGAACGTGAAAGTGCCGTAATTAACTTGGACGACAGTCGTGGACCTGGAACTCATTACGTTGCTTATGTAAAACGTAAATCTAAAGTATGGTATTTTGATAGCTATGGAGATTTACCTCCTCCTTTTGAGCTCATACATTATTTCGGAAGCAGTGCAGACATTGTTTACAATAAAAACCGTGTGCAAAACTTTAATACACGCATGTGCGGACGATTATGTCCTATGTTCTTATATCAAACCCAGACAGTAGAGAAAGTGCATTAGTGTCTACGTGATGACGAACAGTGAAAGAACGTTTGCTGTACGTGGAGGAGGACCTGAAACAACCGTCTATTTTAATCCACCAATCGAACTTGGTTATCAGCCGCATAGTCTTGGAATAGTATCGTTTGAAAGCTTCAATAAAATCTATAATGTGCGTGATGGTTTAAACAAGTTCTATTACGATGAGTATGTGCTAACACTACCCTCAGGTAGTTATACAGTAGACGATATTCACGACTATATTGAAAGTACGTTAATTGATCAGTTTGGGGAAGATAGTTTTAGTAATCATAATTACAAGTTCTCAATCACTATAAGCAACATTACACATAAATGTGTTATTGAATCATCATTTAAGATTGACTTCAAATCACAACCTGATTCGATTGGACCACTGCTTGGGTTTTCATCGAGGGAGCTCCTACCGAACGTACGTTACGAGTCCGATCAACCTATAAAACTCTTCGATGATTATAATGTGAACATTACTTGTAATATTATTACAGACTTGAATAGTAATCTACAACCTTCGCACGTCCTGCACGACTTTATTGTTACAGAGGAACGTGGATATACTATTTGTGAGAAACCAGCAGTGGTTCTTTATCATCCTGTGTCTGTAAAACACATTAGCAACATTACTCTTAGACTTATAAATAAACATAATCAGCTTATTCATTTAGATCAGCACGCGTACGTAGCTTACAAACTACATCTTAAACCAGTATGAAAACCATCTATAAAACACGGTGTACATTCCGAAGACATACGACATGTGTGCAGAGACTCATCGAGTTAACAGACACCCATAAGCATATACTCCAAGATTTAGGATATACACTACTACAACAGAATGGAAGAAATGCTAGACATTACGAATACAGTAGAAAGTCGTGAAGGTGTAGTACGAGTGAGCTTCATTCCTATCAACCTTTTACGTTTGGATTAAATAACAATGATGAAATTCTTTTTATTATTAATCAGCAAGATGTTTTCACTTACCACACGAAAGCTACCTCTATATTGAAGGACGACTAGAAAAGTCTGATGGAAGTGGACCAAGCACTTCACAACTAAACAACCATGCTCTAGCTTTTCTCTTTTCTGAAGCGCGATATGAAGTAAATAATGTTGAAATAGATCGAACGAAGAATGTTGGTATTACAAGTGCAATGAAACTCTACCCTTCTTTCTGTGACGAAGAAAGTAATCTTTTGCGGATGGCTGGATGGTGTCCAAAAGCTACTAACAACTGGATGATTAATGAGGATGGAACTTTTACGGGTATGTTATCACTGAAACATATTTTTGGATTCGCAGAAGACTTTACACGTATTATAATCAACGCAAAACAAGAGCTTATTCTAATCCGTGATCGAAGTGATTTCAATTCTCTTAAAGCAGTAGAAACACCAGTAGAATCGAAAATAACACTGCATCGTATACTGTGGCGGATTCCACATGTAACCTTATCTGATCGTGAAAAACTTCGATTGCTCAAGATTGTAGAAAATGATACACCATTACCTATACGTTTTAGAAGTTGGGAGCTGCATAAATATCCTGTGTTACCACCTACAAACAAGCATAGGTGGGCTGTTAAAACATCACGTTTTACTGAGAAGCCCTTGTACATTATTTTTGGATTTCAAACTAATCGTAAATTCAATCACGAAAAAGATAGCTCACTGTTTGATCACTGTAAATTAAGTCACGTTAGACTATATCTCAACGGAATTACGTATCCCTACGAAAACATCGACATTAACTTTGAGAAAAATAAGTTTGGGATGCTCTATGACATGTTTTGTAAATTTCAATCATCGTATTATCAGAAAGAAGATCGTCCGCTGTTTACACCTCAAGAATTTAAAAATAAAGCTCCGATTGTAGTTATAGACTGTTCTTATCATGAAGAATCTATAAAAGAATCTCCAGTTGATATTCGTTTAGAATTTGAAACATCTGAAAACATTCCTGCTAACACAGCAGCCTATTGTCTTATTATTCATATGAGTGATGTTACTTACCATCCGCTAGCGAATATTGTTACGAGACTATAAATAAGAATAGATCTTTATCATTTTCATTAGTGTGTGTTTCGACATCGTACGCTATGGAACAAAACTGTAAATGTGCATGCTGTTTGCATGCTCATACGCAACATCTTATTTATGTTTCACGAGTGAGTGAGGCTATTAAGATGTTCTATAAACATAGATCGTCGATGCCGAAACATCTTATTCAATACTTACCACCAGGATTTTTATATACGTACGCTGCCTCTTACGTACATAATTTTGGGACATCCTTCCTCTACACAGTAAGATGTCGATCGAAGTAGCTTTATGCAGAACTTGTGAACGACATTACAAGCATCGAGGAGAAAATGGTAATGATGATTGGGATGGACCAAATCCGAGGATTGAACACTGTACACAGTGTATGAATGAACTTTCTCTAGTACCTCATGATGATGATGATGATTCCGAAAAGGAATAACAGCAAGGTAAGAAGTATATGATCTTCTCTGTAAAGCATAACATACTTAGTATAATATATTTCTAAATGTTTTGTTTAATTTGAATGTTGCAGGAGGCATTTCAGAAGCATACGTTGTTAAGAAGCACACCAACCTTGTCAGCAGCAAAAACGAACACTGTTGTAGTACATTTGTAAATAAATATTTGATCGCATTCAAAAAAATGTTGTACTTATTGCACTGCTTTACACCGACTTACTCTTAAGAAAAACGATCAGGTCTAAACATGCACAATGACGTCATCACAACAGCACGTGCTTACTCTAGCTTTCTCGATGCATGTTTAAACTTGTTCGAATTTACCGCTACCACATTCCTTTACACCGACTTACTCTTAAGAAAACGGACAAGTCTAAACATGCATGATTACGTCATCACTGCAGCGAGTGCTTACTCTAGCTTTCCCGATGCGTGATTAAACTTGTTCGAATTTACCGCCACCACATTTCAACTAAAGAGTGCAGCATCGAGGTAAGCGATGTAAGATGGCAGTAGCTAAAGATGGCAGCACTGTTCTCTCTGGATTAAAGATGGCTGCTTGTCATAAAAAAAATTCAAATTATCCACCACCACATTTCAACTAAAGAGTGCAGCACTGAGGTTTGCGATGCAAGATGGCGGGTGACAGCTTGTCAAATAGATTTTTTCAAAGGTAATTAGCTAAAGAGGGCAGCACTAAGGTTAGCAATGCAAGATGGTGGATGACAGCTGTGACGTAAAAAATTACCCGCAAGATAGCAGCACGATGCTCTTTTCATTAAAGATGGCAGCTTGTCAAATAGAATTTTTCAAATTAACCGCCTCAAAGGTAAGTAGCTAAAGAGGGCAGCACTGTTCTCTCTGGATTAAAGATGGCTGCTTGTCAAAAAAGAATTTTTCAAATTATCCGCCACCACAAAGAGGGCAGCACGGTGCTCTCTTGATTAAAGATGGTGGATGACAGCTGAAGAGCACATAGAATTTGTTTCCAAACAAGAGTACGTGGAATTTACCACCACCACATAGAGTGCAGCACTGTTGTCTGAAGATTAAAGATGGCGTATGACAGCTGCCGAAATTACCCACATGATAGCAGCACGGTGCTCTGTTGATTAAAGATGGCAGATGACACCTGTCAAAAAAAGCACATGGCTTTGTTTCCAAACAAGAGCACGTGGAAATTGCCGCCACCACATTTCAACTGCAGAGGGCAGCACTATGCTCTGTTGATTAAAGATGGCGGATGGTAGCTGTCAAAAAAGCACGTGAGTTTGTTTCCAAACAAGAGAATGTAGAATTTGCCGCCACCACATTTCAAAGGTATCTAGCTAAAGATGGCAGCACGGTGCTCTCTTGATTAAAGATGGCGGATGATAGCTAACAGAACTTTTCAAATTGCCCGCTACTACGTGCTTAAGGTAGTAGCCATAAAGAGGGCAGCGCGGTGTTCTGTGGATTAAAGATGGCAGATGACAGCTGACGAAATTGCCCGCATGATAGCAGCACGGTGCTCTGTGGTTTAAAGATGGCGGATGACAGCTGTCAAAAAACACGTGGCTATCAAAAAGCACGTGACTTTGTTTACCACGCGCTAGTTAGGTTAAGTTGGTACCACTAAGGTTTAGGCCCGTCAAGATGGCAGTACTGAGGTTAGCGATGTTGTTGTCTGTCAAAAAGCACGTGGCTGTAAAAAACACGTGGCTTTGTTTACCTCGCGCTAGTGAGGTTAAGTTGGTACTACTGAGGTTTAGGCCCGTCAATATGGCAGTACTGAGGTTAGCGATGCGTTGTTTTCTGTCAAAAAGCACGTGGCTGTCAGAAAACACGTGGCTTTGTTTACCTCGCGCTAGTTAGGTTAAGTTGGCACTACTGAGGCTTAGGCCCGTCAAGATGGCAGCAGTGAGGTTAGCGATGCGTTGTTGTCGATGACAGCTGTCAAAATGCACGTGGCTTTGTTTACAAATTCAAATCTCGCGCCAAAATTCAAATTTCCCGCCAGAATTCAAATTTCCCGCCAGAATTCAAATTTCCCGCGGGAGGAGGCTGCAGAACCCGCTTATTATACTACTCGCCATCTTATAGATCATACTTGTGTTTCGATTTCCGTCCGCAAACGTTCAGGGAACTTGAGGCCATGTCAGTGTCGGCGGAAGGAGTGAAATATGCAGATACTCTTGCAGTCGCTCGAGATCCATCACCCTCCTCTGATATCTCTCGGTCACCACCTCGCCGAACCTCCTCTCCCCGTAAATGTAATGCGTGTGGGTCGGCGGACCATCTAAGAAATAAGTGTCTCCTATTCAAACTTTTGTTTTTGCTATTTGCTTTACGTCGCACTGACACCGATAGGTCTTATGGCGACGATGGGATAGGAAAGGCCTAGGAGTTGGAAGGAAGCGGCCGTGGCCTTAATTATGGTACAGCACCGGCATTTGCCTGGTGTGAAAATGAGAAACCACCGAAAACCATCTTCAAGGCTGCCGACAGTGGGACTCGAACCCACTATCTCCCGATTACTGGATACTGGCCGCACTTAAGCGACTGCAGCTATCGAGTTCCGTATTCAAAACTAATTGACCGAAAAATGGAGCGTCGTGTTCTCAAAGATGTTTCAATTGCGGGCCATTCACACACCTAGCTAAGAACTGTATCTCGTCAAATAGTACACCTTCTTGTCCTACTTGTGGTTTTACCTCTGCCAACCACAGCAATAGAAAATGACCAGGGTGCCAGGCTGAATCCTCGCCACTATCTGCAACTCAAGGCTCAGCCCAATTTAAGTCTGGAATCTCATCTTCTAAGGAGGGAACACCACCTAGGACCATCTTTGAAGGTCCCAAAGAGTGCCTCAAGATTGCCTCTGATACGTCAGACTTTCTTCCGTTCGTAAGAATTGAAATAAACAATGAATATGTTAATTGTCCTCTTAGATTCCGGAAGTGTTGACTCTATTGTTTCGGAAGAATGGTATTCCAGATTAAATTTTTGTTGTATATTTCCTGAATATATTTCTTCCTCTGTAAGGTGTGTATTGGCTAACTCTTTCCAACTAGAAATTTAGAATTTATTCAGGCGAAAATTAATATTTCTAAATTTAGATCTAAGTTTAAGTAATTTGTTGCTCAAAATTTGTCATGCCCTGTGATATCAGGGAAAGATTTCATGTCGCATTCCGGTACCGTGCTCGATCTTCAAAGTAAATACTGCACAATCAAATTTAGGAGTAATTTCTATATACCTAATTTAAAATGTAATTCAGTATCATCTGTGATTTCGTCTACCCGGAGTGAGATGTCGTTAGATCTTAGCCATGTACCTGGGGAACAGGCCATTTGAATTCGTCTTCGCCATAAGGCCTATGTGTGTCGGGGCGACGTAAAGCAACTACCCCAAAAAATTGCATTCGTAAATTATGTCAATCATTTTCCGACGTTTGCCGGAAAATCTTGGTGTGACTGACTTAACTGAATACAAGATCGAGTTTCCGGATTCGGTCCCAGTAAGATTTCCTCCATACAGGCTATCTCCCTCCACCTGAAACAAAGGCCCTCAAGGAAATCATAGACCAAATGCTGAGGTATGGTATCATTCGACCCTCCAAGTAGGCGTATTCTTCACCCATTTTGCTGGTTCCAATACCTCAAGGCAGCTTCAGGCCAGTAGTTGATTAGAGGGCGTTCAATCATAAGATAGTTCTATAATCAGTACCTCTTCCCGGCTTACATTCTTGTTTTTTCTTGGTTTCGTAAGACTATGTTCATCAACATCTTTGATCATAACAAAGCCTACTACCAGATACCTCTGGCAGAAGAATCGAAATATCTGACTGCATTCGCTAGTGAATGGAACCTGTATCAATAAAACCGGGTGCGTTTCTGGCTTCCTACGGGCAGGGCGGTTCTTACTAGGCTGCTAGTTAGGGTCTTCTCCGATATTAAATTTAATGATCTGCACCATTATCTGGATGATGTTATTTTCTCCGAGAACTTTGAAGAACACTTCGCTCGTCTAGATAAAGTTCTAAAACACCTCTGTAGAGCTGGATTGACAGTCAAGTTGTCAAAGGTACCTTTCGCTAAACAATCTATGTCCTTCTTGGGCCATACTTTGTCACCTTTTGGAGTTTCGGTCGATCATTCCAGAACTCACGCAATCCGGAACTTCGAGCCCCCTAAAAATGCTAAATGGGTTGCCAGATTCATCAGCGTGGTGAATTCACAAACTTCCCTAGTAGGATGGCAACCCTAAACCTTTTTCGCAGGAAAGGTGTACAGTTGGAATTGGGACCGTTGCAGCAAGCTGCGTTTGAGGATCTGAATTTAACTCTGGGTAACGCCTCGGTTTTGGTAATGCCAGATTTCTCCAAGAAGTTAATTTTACAGACAGACGCCTCTTCAACTGTGGTTGCGGCGGTTCTTAATCAGCAATATGAAATCGAAGGGCGGACAATTGCCTATGCGTCTAGAACTTTGTCACCTCAAGAGGCCATGTACTGTATACACGAGTTAAAATGACTGGCCGCCTATTTGCCTTCGAAAATTTCCATCTTTACTTTGAGCACGTTATATTTTAATTGGAGACCGAAAATCAGGCTCTGAGTTGAGTTTTGTCTGGGCCCTGTTGTACCGGATGCATCACCCAATGGTCAACTGGGATTTCAGCTATCCAGTTTAACGTGCGACACATTCAAGGGTGCGAGGACGTAGTCGCAGGCTCAAGCCGAATATTTCCCGGCGATTGTAATTCTGTTGATCCGGAGGCAAAATTATTTTACTTTTAGCACTATTTTACTAAATTATTGCAAGTTTTAGCAGTATTTTACTAAATATTTATACTTTTAGCACCATTTTACTAAATTATTGTACATTTTGGCAGTATTTTACTATTTTCAAACCACCTAGCATAAGTGCAATTCCGACTGATGCCTCTTTGTTATTTCACGATATAGCCAAATACCAACGTGGAGATCCGGTGCACGCTCGTCTTATGGAAACCATTTCTGCTGGGGAACATATCGTCCCTTATGTTTCGAGGAATGGAGTTCTGTGTGCCCATTCGAGCCACGATCAGGAGACGAAAATTTTCGTTTCAGCTGTGCTAGTACGAATGATTTTCAAGTATTATCATGAAACCGCATTAGGGGGAAATCTAGGCATCTACAGAAGCAGAGAGAAGATAAGAGGGACGTTTATCTGGAAGAGTATGAATGGCGATAGTAGGGAACTGGTTTAAGCATGTACGGTAAGTCATGTATGATTAGCAATGCCACGTTGTCTACCAGTTAAGGACTATTGTACTCACACCAAGCATCTCGCCCTATGGAGCGACTGTACATGGATTACGTCAATTAATTCTCTCAATATAAAGGGAGTGGGAATTAATTCATTGTTGTGTTTGTGGATGGTTTCACACGGTTCTCATGGCTGTTTTCGACTAGGCTTGCCACTACTCGGTCCACTATTTCTTGTCTCAGTGCTGTTTTGTCATCTTTTGGGCCCGGTCACTATATTGTTCCTGATAACGCTAAGCCGTTCCCCTCTAATTAATTTCGATCTCTCTATCTCGCATTGCACGACGTCTGCGTACCACCCACAACCATCTCTAGCTGAGTGGGTTAATCCTAATCCTCTACCTGTCCTTATTACTTTCCACCACGAAGATCATTCCCAAAGGGACACTTCCTTACACTGGTTATCATTAGCCTTTAACTCGGCCGTTCATTAGTCGCACAAGCTTATCCAATTTCTCTTATGTTTATCCCAAATACTCATTTGCCAAATTCATAGTCGATCAACGAGTTTTTGCCACAGGCAATAGATCCAGATAATATCCGGGATTTATAGAGAAAACCTAGAAATAATCTTAACGCCTCACACCAGTTAGTAAAAATGAGGTGTGACCATGGACAAAAACCCACCAATTTAATTGGAGATCAGGTAATGGTTAAAAACTTTTTTCCCGCGGGCAAGCTTGTCCCCAGATTTCATTGACTCTGCATTAGCCTTGATTTCCTTACTCCTGTCAACCATTTGGTGAGTAACGCGGTGAATGAAAGGATTTTAGAGCTATACCTGTGTCAAGTAAAACCGGTGTGAAGGCATTTGCTTCTTCAGTATATGCCACCAAGTGATGATGTTGCTGATTTAAATATATTTCTTTCCTTAGCATCTTATTAGTTTAAGTTTTATATAATCAACTTAGAATAAGGAGGCCTTCTGCCCTGCTGGGTATGAAATATTGTATGTATTTAAGTTATATCCTAACTTAACTTTCATTTTTTGTTTAAATCCAGTTTTGAAGACCTTTCCTTCAATGATTTCATTACCATTCTGCCATTAAGGACCCTGCCTCCAAACCTGTGTCAGAAACTCCGTGCACTATTCCTCCAAAGTCGCCAACCTTACCTACACCACATGTAATACTGTCTGTGAGTAAGTTACAGTTGTCCCGAAAATCAATACTACAGTGCCATACTTTCATCTGAGAACACGTCGTGTCAATGAGCGAGAGATGCTGGCTTAGTGTATGGGCTCGCCTCTTTCCGGCTGAGACTCCATCTAAACTGACTCCTGTGGGACTATCATTCATAGGAGTAGCTTGGTTGCTGGAATCCAACCGCCCACTCTATGCTTGGCGCGAACAATGCTACTTGGTACTTTGTGACCATCGCCTTGGTTGCTCCTCAAAATATACGGGAGGATTATATCTCAGGGTACCTTGGGGGTCGGGGCGACCCCATCCTGACATCGTCATCGGCGGCCGCTCTTGGCATCGACTCTGGGCGCAACACCCCCAACTTTACTACTTCGCAAACACTATATAAATTACTTTACCTCAACAACTAAACATGAAAGGATTCTCTATCAAGTGATACTCCAACTTATATGTTTTATCAAAAGTTATATATGCAAGATTCAAGATTTCAAAGCTGTTCATACCGTGGCAAAACCTTAGGGGGTGGTGGTCTGTACCTGGGGTGCAACTTCTCAGTTCAGTCAGACTGCGTGCCTTCTATAAGGCCATCTATGTAATTGAACTTAAATTAATGTTATGCAATACGCATGGATTTTCAACTATTAGATGTCTCTACCATCGGCCTAAGTGTCCTCTCTGCCGGGATTAAAGATAATTTGTGTATACTTTCTCTAGCCAAATAATATTTGGTGTGTGTACAAGCATCCAGCCTATCTGTAAAGAGTTCTGGAAATTCCCCTCGAAATACTATAAAAGCTGAGCGCTTTAAGGTCGTATTATCATTGTCATTGCTCCAGTTTATTGTGTGCGGCGTATACTAAAGTGGCAGAGGTCGCAGACGGCGTTCAGAAGGCCCAGCAACTCAAGGTAATGGCAGAATTTTCTTAACATATGAAAGGTTTCAGGACTCTTTTATCTCATGTACATTACTAAACCTGGTTGTTTAAATGTAAAATTTTCGCCAGTCTAAGGAATCTGTTTTATTTCCTACTGGAAAATATGTAATGTAAGGGGACAGGCGTGATTACCCTCTGTTGCCTACCATTCAGCTCGGTATGGGGTGACTAAATTTACTTATCCTCTAAAATTATTAACAGATTTTGGTATTTAATGTTTAGCATTTAGTCTCCCCGGCGCAGAATAGGCTTAGCATCTGTAAGTTGGGGTCGTAAGCCCACTTAAGGTTTTAAGAGTTTTCTACAAGGAGCGCAGGTTTTTCGCCTCCATGGATTTTGTTTTTCCCCGATCGTTATCAACCTTTACCTTTTTACATCATAGCCACTTGGTATGGGCACTCATTGCCCCTGTTTATGTTTCCGGAAAAAATGAAAATAATTGAGCAGAAGTGAATGTAAATACCTGATTTGAAGATTGCCATTGTATAACCTTGTGCACTATAAGAAAGTTATGCCTCTGAGTTTGGAGCTCAGACTCTTAGGCTATGGAAGTTAGTGGAGCAAACCTGCTCTTATAAAATAGATCTAATAATACTCATCCCTCGTATATTCTCATCCTGATAATTCTCTCTACTTTTGTACCTGATTTTAGACTTTATGTTGTTGTTGTTGGAACTAACGAGTTCATTCTTTCATTGCTATTGTTTTTTCTCAGATCTTCTATTTACCAAATTTTAAATAAGAGAACAAGAAGGAAGGAATACAATTTCAAAATTTAGGGCAATAAATTATGCTCTTGTCAATTCCTTGTCCATCCATTCAGCCCAACACCTTCCTCCACCTCTGTGATGCACGGTATTTCAGAAAAAATAATATTTGATGGTTCATGGTGTGAGTTACTGCAGTCACGTCCTAGTTCGTGAACCATGGGCAACAGCTGAGTGGCCTAGTAAGTATTCCTGAGATTCGGGATACCAGTTGCTATGGGAAAGGAGTGGGTCCTCAGACATATTCTTTATAATGGCCATTCTTGCGCTCATGCGGCTAGGACTACACAATCCACCGGTTGTCCCTAACCCGTTAGAGGAAAAATCCTCACCAGAACTATGTGTAAGTAGGGTGACATCCTACTTCATGGATTTTCCAAGTTCAGTACGTTTTAAGCAAGCCTCGGACCTATGGGGGTAATGGTGCCCCACTCTCATTTGACAGGCGAGGTTCTCCTGGGAAACCACTTTGTAAGGAAATGGAATTCGATGGAGAGCTATGGAAGAAAGAAAAAGTAGAACTGGCAGAGTCAGAAAATAGGATGCATCTGGATGTACTAGGTGTTAGTGATATTAAGGGTAAGAAGAAATAACGAGGAAGAGACAGGAGATTATAAAGTAAGTTATACTTGATATGTGTTAAAAAGGAGAAAGGCAGAGTACTGGGTAGGACAATTTATCAGGAATACTATTGTACGCAGCGTAGTTTCTGTTAGGCACGTAAATGAGCGAACGATGCGGGTATATTTGACAGTTTGAGGAATTAGGACGAGAATTGTCTCAATATATTCACCATGTGAGGGTGGAGATGACGATGAAGTTGACAAGTATTATGAAAAATTGAATGTCATCGCAGTCAGGGTCAACAGCAAATATAGAATAGTACTAATGGGCGATACCAATGCGAGAGATGGAAAGAGAACTGAAGTATTCGAAAGGGCGATTAGTAAATGTGGGGAAGACATTGAAGCTAATGGGAAATGGAAGCGTTTGCTGGACTTCTGTGCTAGTATGTGTTTCGCAGTTAAAGCTACTTTCTTCAAGCATAAGGCTATTCACCGTTAGACGTGGATGGCTAGGGGTACCAGATTCATAAAGTAGACTATATATTAACCGACTTCAAATTCAGGAAGTCTCTTAGGTATTGTACCAGTAAAAGAACCCGACTTTAAGATTTATCATCAACGTAAGCATGGAATTGTTCTCAGGGCTAAACTGGATTGGTAGAGGAGGCAGGGTCCTATCTACAAGAAAAGTTTGAATCTGATTTCATGACAGTTTATTCATATAATGCATATTAAATAGCACATCACCTCATGGTATATAGGGGTTGTTTTCCACATTGTCCTTAAAATGGCCCGGGTCTCCAGCTCACCAGGCCGCACTGGCTGGAACACGTTCCAGAAGATGCCCTAGTACTCCGTCAAGATGCGGACGGACTATCCAGGTTGGTTGCATGGAATACGCCTGAAATTCTCGATGCTCGTGATGACCTCCGCTGGTTCCTGACGATGTTGCAGGTAATCACATTACCCAAGAATCAATGCCCATAAAACTCCAAAATGTGTTCTTCGTCACTCGCAGAATTTATGAGTCAAAGTTCATGAAAACCTTGAATAATTAGTTTTCACACCACTAGTAAAATCACTAGTCAAGACTTTCAAGAATTCACTCTTTGACACTCATGGAAATGACAAGTCCGTGTTCATGACGACTTTCAATAATGTTATAGTTCATCAATGGAAAATATTACAAGTTTTTCGAAAATCACTGGTGAAAATCACAAGTCTATGCTCATGAAAATTTTGAATAATGTTAGAGTTCATCATTCCTAAATATCACAAGTCTTTGAAAAAATCACTGGAGAAAACTTAAGAGTCCATCACTCGTAAATAATACAAGTCCCATTTATACAGACTTAGAAGAATTCAGAGTTCCTCAACACTCGTAAACATTACAAGTCCCATTTATAAAGACTTTAAAAGAATTCAGAGTTCCTCAACACTCGTAAACATTACAAGTCCAATTTGTAAAGACTTAGCAGAAGTCGTTCCTCAATTCTAGTAAATATTACAAGTCCAATTTGTAAAGACTTAACAGAATTCGTTCCTCAACGCTCGTAAATATTACAAGTCCCATTTGTAAAGACTTTAGCAGAATTCGTTCCTCAACACTCGTAAATAAAGACTTCGATGAAATTCAGAGTTCCTCAGTGAGACTATAACCACACGAAGAGAGCCTTCGACGATTATGGCAGCGAGTGGAGCCACGTTGACAATTCAACTGTGACTGACTGACTGACTGAGATATCAGGCTGTATTGAGCCCTCCTTATATTTGGTTTGGGAACATCTACGTCACATTTGCCGTGAAGCTGGTTATCTCCTGAACCCCTCGACGGATTTTCTTGAAATTCAAGCATTGCGGAGTTTATGTATTTCCCTTTACAATGACATGTTGTTCAAGTCGCTACCACAATATTATTATAGGAGTTTTAATTTTTTTCCATCGAATGTTCAGGAAGGTGTGACGTTTGAATCTAGAACATACGAATTCAGGCCAGCGGCACGTGGCATGACAGGCGGGTGATCTAACTAGCCCCTGCAGCTACGTCACACACACAACTGTTCTCAGCGTGCTCGCTCGTCTCGCTGAATGTAAACAAACCATGCTTGCATGGAGTAATAAGCTTGATGATTTAAATGTAATTAACTCTCAAAAAATATGCATGTACAGGTCGTAACCGGTACATATCCCTCCTTCTCAGGGAAAAAGAAAATACTATGAGGATTTTCTTTTTGTTTCCTTTCACTCAAAGTATTCTTTGAGATTGGAAGCATCGTAGATGCCTTCAAGGCAGCCATCTGACGAATCAGTGTCCTGATTTCAACCATGTACTTCTCAGGCACCGGGTGTGGCTTGCGTTTATAGGGCGAAGTATCCTTGACGTTGAAGTGGTGTTTAAAATTCTTAATCTCTCCAGGCTTCTCATCGAAGACGTCCGGATAGGTCTGATATATCTCTTCCTCCGCCGCTGCTATGTTAGTGTGGCAATCTGGGGTTTTAGTTACACTGGAGGTGTAGGTGAAAAAATCAGGCCCTTTGTCATTCAAAATTTCATCGATGGGTCCCTCCTCATTGGGTTCACCATCTTCCTTTGATACGGGTCCCTCTTCATCTTCGGGATCACCCTCTTCTTTCAGTACCTGGTCGACTGGGGCGGCATCGCCAATCAAACCATCGACTTGTGTACGGGGTAAATCAATCCCTTGAAGTCTAAAATCTTCACCGTCCTCCAGCTGCAACTCCACAGATCCAATCCTACATAGATAAATAGTGTTGGCAGAATAGTCAATGGTAGCCTTATATTTAGACAGAAAGTCTGAACCCAAGATAAGGTTAAACTTCATAGGCGAGACTATCAGGAAAATATGTTCACACACTTCTTCGTTGATAGCAAACTCAAGGAAGACTTGCTGCTTACATTTGATATTCCCGTCAGCAATAATGCCCTTAATCCTAACTTGTGCTACCGGCAAAATGAGAAGGTTACATCGATCCTTGATCAATGTTATCAACTTGTCAGAGATTAGGGTAACTTGCGCTCCCTAGTCCACTAGCGATGATATTTGGAATTCCCCAATGGTAATATTGATTATGGGTACACTTCGTTGGACATGTTGACGAATGGGTAATTCATCTTCAAATACTAAGTCGTCATCAATGTGCCAATAATTTATTATGTCGACATGAAATGACCCAACCTCCTCATTTTCAGGGAATCTTATTTCTGAAAATTTTAAGTATTTTTGGCAACAGCACCTGTGGACTCTGGATTTTGACCAAAGGTGTTGTTTATTTTATGGAATTCTTGGTATTCAAGAGAAGTCGCTCCAGGTTGATGTCCCTCTTGTTTCTTCTGATGGAGGTAGTCCTGAGTTTCCTTCCATCGTTGGTGCAAGTCAGAATTGTTTGAGTCTCTACTCTCTTTTTTTTCTTGTTTTAACCAAGTAGGTTTAGTTTCGTACGGTGTCTGGCCACGGTATGGGCGTCTCCTAAACCTTATATACCGCGTAGGTGAAGATTCAGTATCTCTCTCTTCCCTTCTATCCGCTCGTTCAGGACTTTGTCGCGGCTGTTCAGAAGTATTAACCTGAACTGGATGGGCGGCTACGTCCTTACTTTTGCTCAGTTTCAAAGTACCCTGCGCATGAGCAGTATCAAGACGGCGTAATACAGCATCAAATTGATCTAAGTTCTTAATGTTTGCGGCTACTAAGATCTCTTGAACGTGAGAACGATACTGTAACGTAATGACCTGTACTAGTTCCTTCTTGGGCAAAGGAGGGTATAAGTACTGCATCTTCTTCAACTGAGATAATAAAAAATCTGCGTATCGAGAGGTGTTAATGGAGGTGTTATACCTTCTCGAATATAGTTGAAGCTTGATAAGGTGTTGAGTTTCTGCGTTCCAAAAACGGTCAATTAAAGCTTTCTCAAAGTTAGAGTATGTCTTGAAATTAGATTTGAATACGGAGTACCAGGAAAGAGCCCTGCCTTCTAATAATCGGGCAACTGTTCTTACCTTTCTATCTACGCTAATCTTGTGCTCTTGAAAATATTCCGCTACATTGATCAGAAACTCTTTAGCCGTATAATCTTCTTTACCGGAGCATTTAGGAGGTTTTTCCTCATGAATTTTAACGAGAGTTGTCTGGTATGACGCTTCTCCGACTCCCTCTATCGAACTATGAATAGGTCTGGACGCATCTCGAGATTCAAGATTAACGACCTTAGTGGCTAGTTGTTCAAGATTACTCTTGACATCCCCCAACTGGAGTTGGACTATTCCTTCGACTTGTTTGACACCGTTCTTTAATTCAACTTTAAGTTCACCCACATCTTTACAAATACGACTAATTTGTGTGGCCGCATTATCGGCTTCCTGAGTGAACCGTTTGTTAAACTCGCCCTGCTTAGTTTTTAATAAAGCAACTTCGTTTCCAACTCTGGAAATGTCATTCTTAACCGTGTAACTAAGTGTATCTTGGACAGAAACAATTTTAGCCTGCTTTTACGAGAGCTGACCATGTGACTCCTGAAATTCGGCCTTGAAATCCTCAATGTCCTGTGAAAGCTGTTGGACTGAGGGAATAACCTTCTTCAAATCTTCCTTAACAATTTCTATGACTTGGTCTTTAACAGTTTTTCTCTTCTCCTCAACATTACGAGTAAGCTGAGAATTGATTTCAGTAAATCAGTCATCAATTTTCCTATTGGACTCGGAGAATCTTTCCTCTATCCTAACACTTGCTTGATCAAAACGCGATTCTAAGTTCGCATTCATTTCAGTAAAGCGCTGTTCTGATTTGGTATCAGCTTCAGTTAATCGCCTATCGAGGTTGGCATTTGATTCTGCATTTGCTTGGGCTAAGTTATTTAAACGTTGGTCTACATTAGCAAGATTAGCATTAGTCTGAACATTAGCCTCAGCTATGCTAGAAAGATTAGTATTCGTTTCGGTAATACGTCTCTCTAAGCTAGCGCATGTCGCAGTAAGCCGAGTCTCTAACTTGGCATCAACCTCATTCATATTAAGCCTAAGGGCTTCAATTGCTGCGAGTATAATATCCATATTTTTAATTTTAATACCTCAAAATATGACATTTAAAAATTTTCAATCATAAATTGAAATATCAGTGACTTTAAAAGTTCAAAAGCACTCAGTTCAGCATATATCAACACATAGAAAATCAACCATATGACAAGAACACATAAAATGCAAATTGTTTGCCACGTCCAGGGCATAAGTTTCACTTGGTAAAAAGAAACACCACGTCCAGGGTGTTGTGATTGTCTATTATTTGATAGCACTGTTAACCTAGCTATCGAGGCCCAAGTTGTAGGGTGACACGTATATTACCCTCCTCTCTGTACCAGTAAAAGAGCCCGACTTTAAGATTTATTTTCAACGTAAGCATGGAATAGTTCTCAGGGCTAAACTGGATGAATATTAGCTAGGGCTTGGTACAGGAGCCATGGTCCTATCTACAAGAAAAGTTTGAATCTGATTTGATAAGAGTTTATTAATGTAACGCATTATAAATAGCACATCACCTCATGGTAGATAGGGGTTGTCTTCCATATTGCCCTTAAAATGGCCCGGGTCTCCAGCTCACCAGGCCGCACCGGCTGGAACACGTTCCAGAAGATGCCCAAGTACTCCGTCAAGATGCGGACGGACTATCCCACCGAGCACAGAATAACATAGAGTAGGCAATGTGCCTTCTGTGTTGAAGTCAGTGGACACAAGCGGCCGCCATGTTGATTGTACCATAACATTGGAGACCAGTTAGTATAAGCAAATACAGTACAGTCTCTTCTGTATTGGTGTAATTAAGTGAGCAGTGCACCACGTGTGAAGTATATAAAGGAAGTTTGTGTTATGATTTTAAAATGCCGACTTGTGTAGCGTATGGGTGTGTAAATAGAGCTTCAAAGAAAATACCAGGGATAACTTTTTCCAGATAAGTAATATATTTTTGCGAATATTCAGTGCCGAATTGTTTTCCCCTTGCACGTGCAGTATAGGTTAAGAAGCCCCTGTATCACTTTCAGTTTTCCTAAAGATAATGAACGATGGAAGAAATGGATAAGAGCTATACGAAGGGAAAATTGGTCCCCCATACCTTTCAGCTCCATATATTCAGCTCACTTTACTGAACGTGATTTTGATCGTTACTTCATTAGAATGTATTTTGTGTGTTCTGACCAGTAAAATATTAGGCCTAGCATGTGTACATTATTTTATATGATGTGAATGTCATTGAAAGTGTAATATTTGTGGGTGTTGTATGTACCTTATTTTATCTCACTTGAAGTCCATATAGCTATATAGTTATTTCATTACATTACAAAATAATACTTGATATGATTTAATTTCATCACGTGTACTAATGTAAAAATATTTATCTATTTTTTATACGATTTACTTGGTTCAACAATTCTATAATAATTAAGCATATTTACCTCATACTATATATACTGCTCTTCCAGGATATCTTTCTTATTGACCATGTATTATTTTATTTATAGGCCTACAGACTGGGTATACTTTTATTGTGTACTTTGTTGTGTGTGGAGAGCCTCCGTGGCTCAGACGGCAGCGCGTCGGCCGCTCACCGCTGGATACCGTGGTTCAAATCCCGGTCACTGCATGTGAGATTTGTGCTGGACAAAGCGGAGGCGGTACAGGTTTTCCCCGGCTACTTCGGTTTTCCCTGTCATCTTTCATTCCAGCAACACTCTCCATTCTCATTTCGTAGCACCTATCAGTCATTACTAAATCACTTTGGGAGTGGCGACCCCATCGTACTAATAGCCTATATATGATTCATTCATTACATCCCTGACCCGGTCAATGCCTGGAAAACAGGTTGTAGGTTTTCATTGTGTGTGGATGTGTACTGTATGTGGTACCGGTAGTTATATAAATATTCATTGTCCATAACCTATCTTATTCTTTCTCTAAAATAGGTCATTATAAAAAATGTTCCATTATTTTTAGCTGCACCTTGCAAATCGGCAATTCGTTTGATCTAAATACAATCTGATATAATAAAAGGGTATTTCCGCTCATATTTCCGAATTTTAAACTACCGATACTGCGATTAAAACAGTGTTCTGGACTGTCCCGTGCTTATCATTATGACTAAGGCACTTTTCTACTGCGTTAGATACGTTAACCAATGAAATAATGTTACAGAAATCTTTTAAAATGACAGACTCTGACAGGAATTAACGTGACTCGGACAGGAATTAACTAGCACTGCTGGTAATGCCAACATGGCGATGCGCGCAAAACTCGGCTTCAGGGAGCCAATGTATTGCAGTAGGCATTGACATCTCTATAATATTCCGTGCTCGGTAGACTATCCAGGTTGGTTGCATTGAATACGCCTCTAATTCCCGATGCTCGTCATGACCTCAGCTGGTTCCTGACGATGTTGCAGGTAATCACATTACCCAAGAATCAATGCCCACAAAACTCCAAAATGTGTTCTTCGTCACTCGCAGAATTTATGAGTCAAAGTTCATGAAAACCTTGAATAATTAGTTTTCACACCACTAGTAAAATCACTAGTCAAGACTTTCAAGAATTCAGTCTTTAACACTCATGGAAATGACAAGTCCGTGTTCATGACGACTTTCAATAATGTTATAGTTCATCAATGGAAAAAATTACAAGTTTTTAAGTAATCACTGGCAAAAGTCACAAGTCTATGCTCATGGAAACTTCAAATAAACGTAAAGTTCATCACTCGTGAATATTACAAGCCTTTGAATAATCACTAGCGAAAAGTTAGAGTCCATAACTGGAAAATATTACAAGTCTTTGGAAAATCACTGGTGAAAATCACAAGTCTATGATCATGAAAATTTTGAATAATGTTAGAGTCCATCACTCGTAAATATTACAAGTCTTTGAAAAAATCACTGGAGAAACTTTATAGTCCATCACCCGTAAATATTACAAGTCCCATTTATAAAGACTTTAGAAGATTTCGTTCCTTGACACTCGTAAATATTACAAGTCCCATTTATAAAGACTTTAAACGAATTAAGAGTTCCTCAACACTCGTAAATATTACAAGTCCAACTTGTAAAGACTTAGCAGAATTCGTTCCTCAACGATCGTAAATATTACAAGTCCCATTTGTAAAGACTTTAGCAGAATTCGTTCCTCAACACTCGTAAATAAAGACTTCGTTGAAATTCAGAGTTCCTCAGTGAGATTATAACAACACGAAGAGAGCCTTCGACGATTATAGCAGCGAGTAGAGCCACGTTGACTATTCGACTGTGACTGACTGACTGAGATATCAGGCTGTATTGAGTCCTCTTTATATTTGGTTTGGGAACATCTACGTCACATTTGCCGTGAAGCTGGTTATCTCCTGAACCCCTCGACGGACTTCCTTGAAATTCAAGCATTGCGGAGTTTATGTAATTCCCTTTACAATGACATGTTGCCCAAGTCGCTACCACAATTATTATAGGAGTTTTAATTTTTTCATCGAATGTTCAGGAAGGTGTGACGCTTGAATCTAGAACATACGAGTTCAGGCCAGCGGCACGTGGCATGACAGGCGGGTGATCTAACTGGCCCCTGCAGCTACGTCACACACACAGCTGTTCTCAGCTTGCTCGCTCGTCCCGCTGAATGTAAACAAACCATGCTTGCATGGAGTAATAAGCTTGATGATTTAAATATAATTTAACTCTAAAAAAATATGCATGTAGAGGTCGTAACCGGTACAGTATGTTCGAGTTTTTCGTGGCTTCTTCGGTTATACGGACCACTATCTGATCTGTAGTGAACTAAGTACGAGTATCTGAAGGGCCTAGGACAGAGAAGTTGAAATCTGTCTGCAAACGAATAAGAGTAGGAAAAATCCAGGACGAAGAAGTTAGACAGAAGTACATGGATATTATTAGTGACAAGTTTCGAACAGTGGACTGTAAGCAGGTTCAGGATATGGAAAGAGAATAGGTGGTATACAGGAATGCTGTAGTAGAAACAACAACAGAATGACTAGGAACGACTGTGTGTAAAGATGGACAAAAGCGAACATTTTGGTGGAATGATGAAGTGACAGCAGTTTCTAAATGTAAAAAGTAGGCTTATCAGAAATACCTCCAAGCGCAAGTACCGATGCCGACATTGAATTGTACGTAGAAGAATTAAGCAGATCGAAAGAAGTGTTTGTTGTTGAATCCAAAATGATGTCGTGGGAAGTTTTTGGTAATAACCTGGAAAGGCTATTTAAAGAAGCAGGGAAACATTTCTAGGCCGTAATAAATAATCTTAGGAAAGGAAGGAAAAAGGAAATGAGCAGTGTTTTGGTTAATTCAGGTGAACTCATAATAGATCCCAGGAAACCACTAGACAGGTGAAGGCGATATTCTGAAAATCGTCTCAACGTAAAAGGAAATCTTCGTGGTGGTGTCCCGATCAACCGAGCTCATGGGGAGGTAGAAAGTGATTTTGGTGAAATTACGCTTGAGGAATTGGAAAGGATGGTAAATAAACTCCATTGCCATAAAGCAGCAGGTAGGTATAGGTGAAATTAGACGTGATATAGTGAAGTATAGCAACAAGGCAGGGAAGACATTGCTTCATGGAATAGTAAGATTAGAACAGAGTTTTGGTGAGGTACCTTCAGATTGAACAAATGCAGTAATTGCACCTATCTATAAGCAAGGGAACAGGAAGAATTGCAACGACTATCGAGATATCTAATTGATTACTATACCATGCAATGTATTCACTGGGATCTTGGAAGGGAGGATGTGATCAATTGTTGAGAGGAAGTTAGATGAAAACCAGTGTTGTTACAGACCACAGAGGGGCTGTCAGGATCCGAATTTCAGTAAGCGCCTGGTAATTGAAAAATTTTACGAGATGAATAGACAGTTGTGTTTATGTTTAGTAGATCTAGAGAACGGTGTAACAAGGGAAAAGGTGTTCACCTTACTGAGGGGCTATGGAATTAAGGGTAGGTTAATAAAATCAATCAAAGGCATTTATGATAACAATTGGGCTGCAGTGAGAATTGATGGTAGAATGAGTTCTTGGTTCAGGATGCTTACAGGGGTTAGACAAGGCTGTAATCTTTCTCATCTGCTCTTCGTAATTTACGTGGATCATCTCCTGAAAAGTATAAATTGGCAGGGAGGGATTCAGGCAGGTGGAAATGTAGTAAGCATTCTGGCCTCTGCTGACGTCTTCGTCTTAATGGCAGATTGTGCCGAAAGCCTGTCGTCGAAAGTGTTGGAACTTGAAAATATGTGCAATAAGTATGGTATGACAATTAGCCTCTCCAAGCCTAAATTGATGTCAATAGGTAAGAAACTCAACAGAACTGAATGTCAGATTGGTGATAGAAAGGTGGAAGTTGTAGATTATTTTACGTATTTTTGTTGTGTGTTCCCCCAGGATGGTAATATATTAAGTGAGTCTGAATCAAGGTGTAATAAATCTAGGTAAAGCAGTGAGATGGCAGTTGCGATCAACAGTGTTCTGTAAGAAGGAAGTCAGCACCCGGAAAAATCTGTCTTTAAATCGGTGTGTTTCCAGACCATCTTTGCTTTACGAGAACGAAAACTGGGTGGACTCAGGATATCTTATTCATAAGTTAGAAGTAAAAGACACGAAAGTAGCTAGAATTATTGCTTTTACAACAAGTGGGAACAATGGCAGGAGAGTACTCGGAAGAAGCACATAAAGGCTAATTTAGGAATGAACTCGATGGATGAAGCTGTACGCGTAGACCGTCTTTGGTGGTGGGGACATGTGCGACGAATGGAGGAGGATAGGTTATCTAGGAGAATAATAGTCTCTATTATGGAGGGTAAGAGGAGACCAACATGATAATGGTTTGACACAGTTTCTACGATTTAAAGATAAGAGGTATATATTTGAATGAGGCCAAGGCACTAGTTGCAAATAGAGGATTGTCGCGACGTGCCGTTTTGGTAAACTCATAGGTGCTTGCAGATTGAACGCTGAAAGGCATAGCGGACTATAATGATAATGCATTTATATACGGTATGTATTAAAAAAGTAAGGTTTTATTTCCGTTAGTGTACGAAGAATTGGATCGTAAAGTTCAGTCATTTGATCCCTCCTTCCATGGCTGTCCACGGTACGTTAAGACCTATGGACTTGCTTTCGTTTTTTTTCCCCCCACCCGGAGACACTGCTCTCTTATACATCCTCTTTGAGTCAGAAATAGCGTAACATTGCACCCAGTGCTGCCAGTGCTCTTTCCAGTAAGTGTCCCATACTACAGTTGTAGACAACGCAGCTATTTATACGGATTCCCTCAGTGCAGTTCAGTCGCTCAAGTCATCTCATCTTTCTTTTAACTGGTATTTGTATCATGTCAAAAGTCTCATTTATACTTTGCATCAATCTGGGGTGGTTCTCACTTTTGTCTGGGTCCCTAGTCATATAGGTATCTATGGGAATGAACAGGCGGATTTATTCGCGAAGCGAGCTGTTCGTGATGGCAAATCCCTACTTAACCTTGCAGTTCCTCTACCCGATTTTTATCCAGTTCTTAAACATTATGCTTATGGTCAGTGGCAAGAAGATTGGGCTAGATCAGCTTCTTATAAAGGTCGCTATTATTACAATATTCAGCCCTGTATTCCTCCCTATCCTTGGTATTTGAAGGGTAACTATTCTCGCCGTCACATTACCAACATTATTCGTCTTCGCTTTAACCATGCTCTTACTCCTCTGTATAAACATCGTTTTAACCTCTCCCCCCACTCCTCCTGTATATGTGGTACTCTGAGTGCTGATGTAAATCATTTATTATTCCAATGCCCTGTGTATGATTCTTTTCGTCCGGCTTTTATTTCTCGTCTTCTCAGTCTTCAGAAAGCTCTCCCCACCAATGTCTCCTGCTTGCTTACCGATATGTCTCCTGCTCTAATACATGCTATCAATCAATATTTGGATGACTCTCATCTTCATTTGTAAATTACTGTCTGTTTATTTTTCGCACCGTTATATACTCCTGCTTCCACTGTTTTTTGCTTCTACGCACTTCCTTTGTTATGTTTCGCGTTACTTAAGGTGTGTACATAGACCTGATGCTCAACTGTTCTTGAGACCTTCGTAGTGAAATTCATTGCGTGTGACCTTCGTAGTGGACTAATTGCGTGTGATTTCGCATTATAAGTGTAATATCACGATAATAAGTGTAGTGGTTGGGTGAAATAATAGAGCCCATAACCTCTCCGACAACAACAACAACAACAGTTGTAGACATTACGGAGATGTTACTCTACAACTCTCCTCACAGTTGTGTATTTTGGTATATATGAGTGTTACAGTGTGATTTATTACAATTATTGGATCGGGTGATATATCAAGCCCATTCACATTTCAAGAGAAGAAGAAGTGTCACATACTCTGCAGTTGTCGCTAGTAATACATCCTTTCCTAAATTCAGCCTGCTTTACTGACTGTTACAAATCAAGTTTGTTCTTCAAGAGTTTGTTTTAAGTGATTAAACAACATTCAAATACCGGGTTTTGTTTCGAAGTGGCTGGTATGTTGTTATAAAAGGCGCGTGTTAGCCTATTCTACATCTTATCCGTTAAGTGACTTACGGATTTTCTTCGTTGAGGAATTGTGATTTCTATCATTTTACATTGTGTTCACAACCTCTAACATACTGTCGGTAATGTTCAAATTCAATTTTGCTAAATGTATAGATCTCAATTGAGAATATTAGAAGTTAATACTAATCTTTCTCAGTTTCAGTATTCTACACTTTTTTTAATATTTAATGTTATTATTAATTTTCTTAAATTTTATTTTTAATTAGTGCCTAAGCGTGAAAAATGAATACGCATATAAGTAGCTTGCTTTTAAGCAAACTCCCAGCCTTTGCGTTGCAAGTGCCTGCATGTGGTGTGTAGTTGCCAGGGTGCGTAATCGCGGGGGGAGGGACCGTTCTACCCCACTAAAATTGCCCGGGGGGTTCCTTTCATTATAAAATAAACAGGAAAATGTAGAACCCATAATTTATTACTGAAATTAATGTTTTTTACTGGGCATATATTCATAAAAACATCAGAAATAATGCAAATAACTGCCAGACCTTGAGCAATAAAACAACGCAGCAGTGGCAACTCCGCACCTGCAGCCTATTGTTGATGTTTCACGCTGGCACGTCCATCTGAAACCCGTGCAAGAATGTAAATTACTTGAAGTTATCCTCCCTTGTCATCGCTGTAAGTAGCTCAAGGGTACACTACTCCTGTACTTCTTCGAGTGGGTGTGTTTCCCATTGGTATCAATAGGACAGTATTCACTTAAGCAGGGTACAAACTGACAAATTTGTTCAGTCAACACATAGCCCTGGTAGAGGAAAGTTCCATTTAAAAAAGCAATAAATCATGACAAATTGCGCCTTTCTTAAGATAGCGACAGTCTCTCATAAACTTCTCAGCTGATTGGAATAATGTTGTAATGTTTATCATTCTCGTTATAACAGCAAAATTCAAACAAAAAGATCTCAAACTTACATTTTTCTGCGGGGAGAGGGTAGCAATATATCGTATATCTAAATAAGAGCAATGCAGGTGAGGAAATGCGGATGGTAGTTTCAGAAAAAAATTGCAATATGTAGTGTGTAATTTTAATTATTGTTTCGCTGTATTATTTACCTCTGTGTGCAATTTTATAGTGACGCTGTGAATGTTGAGTTGTTCTTTACACTGTATGCTGCAACATATGGTAGTAGGGTTCAAAATCTTGAGAGGTTTCCATTTAGGATATCTGTATCTTGTTATATCAATGTTGTTATGGAGATTCTCCTGTATCACAACATTACCCCACAGCAGCTATATCTGTTACTTTTTGTGATGATTTAGGTAACAGTTAGCTTCCTTTATGATTTATTGCTGTATAAAAGATTTTCAGGGGGTCGAATCCTAGGATCTGCAGTCCTGAAAAATGTTTCCGTGGTTTCCCCATGTTATCATTAATTAACCTTAATTAATGCCGCTGCATACCTAATCTTATCCCTTTCCGTTGGAGTTGTTAGTGCAACATTAAACTGCTAGCAGGAATGGAAGAACAATTTTCAGGAATAAATTCTGGCTGTGGAAACTGTAAAAGGTAGTTGCTTGAAACTAAATTCAGTGACATATTATTAGAATAACCTGTGATGGCCAGAACAAGTAAACACGGCACACTTCAGTATTGTCCCCTACAGGGAAATATACAGAATACAATTGTCCTGAATAGATATGTGTTGACATAGAATGGACTCAATTAGCCACAGGAACAAAGCTCTTATTACCTGTAGGAGAAATTTTAGTATTCATTGTTAGTGCAGTATGTTTACTTTTACAGTAAAATGTCAAACACTGCTATTGGGTGGAATTAATTCTCTAAGGCACTGCTCGAGGTATTCAACATAGACAATTTTCGTACCACCTGGGGAACAATAAAAAGTGCTAAACATTTAAGTCAGTTGTTTGACATTGAACTCCCTACAAGGGACACACTGGTAAACACCACTCGGTTGTGTCATTAGACATGACATGCACAGAAAAATAAAGAAAAGACACTTAAGCAAAGGTTGGTGGCATTGTTCAATGAAATAAGCTGATAGCAGTATTATATAAATTTTTGTTTTCATTTCAACATAATTTTCTTCATTTTCCATCTCCAGTCTTCTGGGTTGAAATGTGAATCAAGAACCTCCTCAGTTTTTCTCTCTCCACCACTCACTCCCTTCCTCGAATATTTTTTCTAATTTTATTCCACTCTTCACCGTACTCTCCGTACCCCTTTCAGGGCATTCCCCAATGTCGTTCTCCTATGACTTTCTGTGTAAAAACTTACTGTGGAACTTTATCCTCTTCCATTGTCATCATGTGTCCATACCATTCAGCTTACGGGCCTCTATCTTGCCTTTCAATTCAGGGAATCCAATTCATCCCTGATTTCTATGTTTCTAACTTCATCCCTTCATCCCCTCCCTGTTATTTCTGTAAGAAATTTCATCTTTGCCTCTTGCATTCTGCTTTCATCATGTTTTGTTGTTGTCCATGTGCCTGATGCATATGTCAAAATTGGTGTGTAATACATTGGGTGCAAAATTTTCTTGCATTCCTTTGGACATCCCAGTTACAGACTATACATCTCACATATTCGTGAAACTCATTGGCTTGTTCAATTCTCTTTCCAATTTCTTTATTTATTTTCCCATCTTCTGCAATTATTCTCCCCAAATACTTGAAGCTTTCCACAACCTCTAATGGCCTTCCATTTACCTCAATATTCCCACTACCTTCTCTATTACTTCTTCTCACCACTACTATTTTACTCTTTTCCACACTTATTTTCATTCCATATTCCTCCATCTCCTGATTCCATACAGTATCTTGTTCTTGTGCTTCCATTTCATCTTCTCCACATATTACTGTGTCATTTGCAAAGAGTTAGGTCTTTGCCTCCTTAGTTCCCATTTTTGGTTGTATACTTTTGTGGATTTCATCTATGACTGTAATGAAGATTGGAGGGAATAAAACATATCCTTTTTGAAGTCCTGTTTCTACTTTGAACCAGTTTGTTTTTCCCATCATAGTATTCATACTACTTACTCACTTTTCGTTCATTGCTTTTATAATTTATTCTTCACCTCTCCCTGCCTTCTTCTTTTATCAATGCATCCGAAACCACTTGCCATAATACACTGACATATGCCTTCTCAACGTCGATAAATATCATCACTGAATCCAGCCTAAATTCCCATCTCTTCTCCATCATGTTCTTTAGGTTCAATGGAATGAAAAATTAAAAAATTATGTTTACACTGAGTATGGAGTATGACACTATATGGAAGTGAAACATAGATAATAAATGGTGCCGAGAAAACAGAGTTGAAGCCTTTCAAAGACCGTGTTATCAGAAGGCCTTGAAGATCAGATTGATAAAACATGTCTCATAAAGTGATTGTGAATCAGCTTGATGGGAGGAGAAAGCTATGAGAGAATTTGATCCTGGAAAGGAAAAATTTGATAGAACAAATCTCAAAGAAATTAGAACTTGTTCAGTTTGTTTTGAAGCTAATTGCAAAGGATGAAAATGGTAGGAAGATTCCAATATATATGGACCTGAGTGATCAGACTGATATGCAAATGGTATAGTCACTGAATTTTCAAGAAAATTTGTTCATTTCGAGCATAAGTGATGTACAGTACGTTGGATTTTTAACAAGAAAAGTCATCTTGTTGCAGTTTCAGTTCCATATAAAACTGTATGTTATATTGCTATTAATGTGATATAAGGTGTCAGGTAATACTAGGGGTCCTTTGACTATGATCTTGATATTGACAGATATGTTAACTTATATTTCCTATGGTAGTGATCACTGTTTTAGAAGTCATGCAAAACTGGAGGTCCTTAGCTTTGATCGAAGTATGAGTCATAGAAAACTGACGTCCTATAGGTATGATAACAATACAACAGTCATATAAAATTTTGAGTTTTTTGGTATGATCATAATATTGACGGTCATATAAAATTACAGGCTTGTTGCTTAGTCTCTTGACAAACACCATAGGTATCAATGACATCAATAAGGTAATATATTTTTCTGGCTTATGTTTTGGTGTAAGGTCATTGGAAGTAATCAACAATCCCAGTACCCTCTAACTACTTCAGTTTGCAGTGTGAAATGGACCTGGAAGCAGAGATCAAAGAGGAACCAGCCTGGCTTGAAGGAACAACAACTGTGTCACTTGTAAGTCTCATTCCAGATAACTTTATAGAGGTCAGAAATTAACCCTTAATAGCTGAATAAGTTTGGCAGGGGCATAATTTTCTATGTTCTCCCTCTGTATTAACACCAGCAGTCACCAATTGCTGAGTGAGCATCTATGCATAGTACAACTCTGTTTTGTTTATTTGTCTGGGAATTCACCACAACGCGCTACACAAAGCTGCCAACTCTTAGGAACTTAAGGATGGGATTGGATTAGTCTGTACTTTTTACTGTCAGTTTTGAAATTACTTTGGTATATATTGAATGAGTTAAGTCGGTATATTTTACAACTTAATAATTTAATTCACATTTATTAGTAAGTTAACTTATATTATATAATTACGAATTACCCATCATAATTACGCCTTTACGAATTACACACCACAAATTACGATTTTTTGTTGATTTTTAAACCTAAGTGTATGAAGTGTTCAAAATGATACACAAGGAATGCCATTACAGCTTGAATTCTCAGAATATTATTTTCTCATTTCTCAGTAATCATTTATACCCCATTCCTGTCCCTCGTTTAAGAATATTTCGGTTTTCACGCGCCGAATGCAGTGTGTGCTTCCAGTACCAGAGAAATAGGCACCTGTGAAATGGTATATCTTGCTGAGTTATTTTCTTTATTCGTCACATGATCTGACTTACATGCAAGTATGCAAGTTCTTTTGTCTTTGTTTTGGCAGCAAAGTGGTGACAAACTCTGTTTCATTGTGAATACTGTGTGCGTGACTGTTGAAGAAGTATTTATTGCGATTTTGGTTGCCAAATTTACATGTATTGCTCTTCTAGGATATATCCTAATCGTGTGTTTACAAAATGCAAAAGGTTTGAAATAATGAAGCGATTTCTTTTGCAGGAAAATACATGTGATGACGTTACCATGATTAGTGATGCTAGTAATAAACCAAAGATAGTTCAAAAATTTAGGGAGGAAAACTCAAAAGAATGGTCCTGTTTACTGCATTCCTCAAAATCTCATTCACACGTGTTTTGCAGTGTGTGTAGCCGCGATTTTTCAGAAGGGCATGATGAGGAAGAACAGACTGAATTCCGTGCTAATATCAACACCGAACTGTTAAGTGCTCTGTTAGTGCAGAGGATGCCCATGATATGAAAAGAAAAATCATGTCACCAGTGTACATTTACAATACAGGAACTACAAGCTGCTAAGGGAGCAACTACATTGCTCAACAAAAGAAATGATCCTTCAAACCTCCACTCAGGATCACCTGTTACTTTACATGCCAGTCTTTGAATATATTACATCTAGTTAATTGTATGTTGTTAATTGATTTTTCAATGATATGTAAGTTAGTAAGATCTCGGGAAAAATATTCTATGGCCGCCGCCACCGCCCCCCTCCCCCCCCCCCCCCCCGTACCCTAACGGCTGCATTACGAATTGCCTTTATTGAAAGGTTGGCATCTCTGTATTAGAATAAAATCTTTTGGTCACAGTCCCCCCCCTCCCCCCCCTTTAGTGTTGACAAGGTTTTATGAATCCAAGTGAGCACTACATTACTTCTACTGTATTTTTCCCTTCTGATTATAATAGAGGATCGTTGGCCCATTGTACTTTCTTTAAAAATATCCTCCAACACTACTGCACCACCATTAGCATTACATGTTAAAAATTATTTCTCCTACCATAATTAGTGTAGAAGAAGTTAACTCACAAATCTTTCATTAGTGTTTCTGAGACTGGATGCACCAGTCTGCTAAACACAATGTCAACACAAGTATGATTATTCTGGGTTACCCTCACATCCACAATGTGCTGGTAGATATTATGTGTGTTAAGTAAAGAGCAGATTTGCCTATGGTATTTGAGGGATAAAATACCTCATAATCTGAATGTACATTCTCTCAAAATAAGTATTTTGAACAGATGTTGAATTCATTTAGAAAGGCAGAATAGTGATTAGCGCATTTTATTCCTCAAATACAGGTCAGATTCTATGTTATATAGAGAACCATGTCTAAGGGCTCTAGAATGCACAATTTCTGAGAATAATTTCTTTAATATGCCCCTTCTTAGTGGGCTCTGACACTTTAAGGACTTAAGGCACATTAAACAGAAATTTCTCTTTCCTCTTTGTCATCATTTTGCTGTCCTTTTTGTGCATCCTTTTCATCCATTCCTTAGTTCAGCCAGTGTTCTATATTGAATGGGTTAAGTTGGTATATTCTAGAACTTGATACTTTAATTCACATTTATTAGTAAATTAGCTTATATTAGAATATAAGCTTTTGGTCACAGTCCTTCCCCCCCAACCTTTAATGCTGACAAGGTTTTATGAATCCAAGTGAGAAATTTGAATGTCTCATAGTAGATCATAAAAGATCTTCTGAAACGGCAGATGTACACTCCAAAACTACTGACTCTCCACTTACAGTGTCCTCATCCCCACAGTTCTTCAAAAAGCACTACATAACATGCTTGTACTGTAATATTAAATATTTCATTTGTGGTTGCTTTGACTTTGGGTTACATCACATTTTTGCTGGTATGTAGCTGTGATAAGCCTGCTTCTTTCATGTTTATTTTTTTTTAAATTTTAATCCTGGAAGAATTGAAATATGCTCTTTGAAACAGAACAGTCTTAATGCTTTATCCCTGTGATCTCAACAAAACCAGAGTTGAGAATGTGATTCCATTATTTCAAGTTATTTTAATCTGTCTATAAACAAACTCTATGCTGAGAACAAACAATTATTTAGAACAGTTATAACACTTCTAATTCGTTCAAGCAAGTTTTATTTGATTGATATGATTGTACATATGAAAACAGTTCATACAATGTAGTGTTTATGCCTATGGTTGCTTCCTTCCAAATTCTGTGTGAGATGGCCTCAGTTCCATCCCTTGTAGTATATCTTCTGATATGGCTAGAAAATGTTTTGCATTTTATATTTTGTTCTCAGTCTCATCCTTTCTCTGACATAAGGAGTGAGCAAGAATAGTAACACCATTCTCAGTACAGCCTTTGGTTATAACAATCCCATGTTGGTAGAAATCTTCCTTAAACATTAGTGAAATTCTGAAAGTAACTGTAATAGTGGATAATGAACTAACATGCTCATTTGTTGGTGGCTGTATTTGTAGATGTGTGTTATGAGCATACCTAATATATCTTATTTTCCACAGGAAAATATTGAACATGTGTCAGAAGTGATAGCTGTGAAGGAAGAAGTTAAATCAGAGTTAACAGAACCAGGGTCATCGCAGGAAAACCCTCTTGAGGTAATGTACATAAACCATCGTCAGGTAATGGAAATGGTTAGAAAATGGCTCAACAGATACAAGGGTTTTATCCTTCATTTCAGTGTACATGATTGAAATTCCTACAGGTTATATACTTTTTTAAGATATTGACTGTTTACTTCCCTAATTCACACTTTTCCTTCAAGTTGTTCCACAATCATGCGTTATGAATTGTGCAGCAGTTAGGATTATTACAAAGACGTTTTCTGTATATTATTTTGGGAGCTGGTATCATTCCTACTAGTACTTTTGAATTCGTAAATAGTTTCGAACAAAAAGTAGCTATAAGATTCATAGTTTTGTTACTGTTACAGGATATTTTACTAGTTGCTTCCATATGAAACACCTTTGTTATCTTATTGATTATATTAATTATTGATTTCTAGATAACACAGTCATTTGTTGATACAAGTTGCAGATGATATTGTGGCACACTAACAATTGAAGGAAGAGGGCAATCAAACAACAGGCGGCACAACACCACAGCCCAAGTCCTCGACTGTCAGTGCAACCACCAAAGAGATTAGAGGCGCCCTCTCAACGCGGAATCATGCCACCTACGGAGAGAAGGCCCTCGATAAAAACACAACGCAGAAAAGGGCTGCGATGGGATCTTGGCAAGGGCCAATAGGTCAAAGACCATAACAGAGTGTGGAAGGAGTAAGGGCAGAGCAATTCACTATAATAATAACACTCCCCGTCACACTTAAAAACAAAAATTTAATATAATGTAAGAAGAAAATAAGTCAGATGGGTGGTGCAATTTGAAATAGATAAAACAAACTGAAATCTATTAATTAAAAAAAAAAGGAAACCAATGATAAGGCTCATTTTCAAATTATTACCAAACGTGGTAACCAAGCATGAATATCAACTATTTCGACCAATATTAAGAGTTCAGCAATATTCTTAGGATGGAATTAAATTCAGTTTAACTTAGAGGGTCATTACAATTTACTATTCATTACATTTTGCTTGTTCGAGCTCGAAACCATCTCCCTTTAAATGAAGAAAAATAATAATAATTATTATTATTACAAGTTATTAATATATTAGGTGCCTCTAGGTATGCGCGTGTCCTTACCAATTACCCAAACAGTTTACCAAATTGTCATGGAACAATTAAAAGCCGACAGGCATTAATACAATAATTATTACATGCTTGAGTTTCTCCTCAGTGAACAAGGAAGCGTTTCAAATTAAAACATCTAACCGCATCACCTAACAGACTGACAATGTCCACAAGTAACATTAGGAAGGAATTTAAAAGGAGCCCACATCAATAGAAAAACAATAAAGGGTATCAATAATAAGGTAGCACAATAATATGGAAGTAACAAGAACTCATCTTGTGACAGTTCATCACACCAAGAGCACAAGTATGCCGCACAACAACGAATGTCCACACAACTGAAGCATTGTTGCAACACTCGCTCGCCGCAATAATGCGAACTAATTAAACCGTTATCAACAAAACCAAAGATGGTAGCATACCTCCAACAATGTAATGAAATAGAGTGTAGCTTCAGAACAGAATTTTTAAATCAAAATTCAAGAAAGGAAAATTTAAATAAAATAATAATAACAGAACAGAATTTATAAATCAGAATTCAAGAAAGGAAAATTTAAATAAAATAATAATAATAATAATAATAATAATAATAATAATAGTAATAATAAATAATAATAATAATGAAGAAAATTAATTTTAAAAAGAAAATGAAATTAAACTCGATTCGACCGAAAACACGCTTCAGTATTCACTTGGGTTTAAAATCACCTGCAGTATTATTAATATTAAATTTTCAGACGCCCTTAGTAGGGTAACTATACAACCAGACTACATAGATAGTAAATACTTTCCATTTGGTTTCTTTCCTTTCCACCGAGAAGAATTTTAAATTAATAACAACATATACAGTGATTTAACTTGTCACAGCTTCTGTTAAAAGAACAGGTCATTTTAAAACACACGGTCTCGTGATGCAGAAATATGTCCTTACATTTTAAATTAACATCTTGCCCAAAAATGACACAACAGCTTGGGCTTGGTTCTTTCTTGCGGAATTAATAATTTTCAACCACAAAATGTTCACTCAAATACTTAATATGGTCGGAAGGCAAACGGTATCTTCAGTCCAAGAAAACATAATTATTATTATTACATGCCGATCCGACATTTTGAATTTCGATGACCGGTAAGCTTGACGAAGCAACGCACATCAATCTCGCTGAGACGGTTAATATAACATATAAGGTTGGACTTATCACGGTGATGAGGCTTTTTCACATTGTCAAGATTTTAAAACTTACGTGCATGGCGATGTAATATCCCAGAATAACGGCATGCTTGGATGTGAATGGAACAGTCACTTCTCAAAACTTTAAAAATAAGAACTCCACACAAACTAGTAATTTTCTATCATCCACCCACCACAAACAGTAACTTAATACACCACGAAGCCCACATTAGGCTGGTTTGAACACACACACACACCAACCGGCTGCTGGCCATAGCCACAGGAGTTCGTAAGCACGACATGTTGCCTTCAAGCAAAGCTTGCTTACAACTGTCAGAGAACTCACAGCTACGCGAGGGAGCGCTGTGTCAAACAGTCGACAGTCAGCTCGAGCTCTGACCAATACCAACTTCAGAACAACAACAAGGCTCCACGGAATATCCAATGCGATGGATCAGCCCACCATTATAGTACAATTGCATACCAATAAGAATGTTAACTGTCCAACAATTAGTTATCGCAGAGTTCCGTTCCATTGGGCAAGGTTAAACAATAGTTTCCATTCAATACAATTATTCACAAAATCAAATCTCAACCAAAAACCAGATTGACAAAAATAGACAAACCTAAAAAGGACTACGTATTATTTACTTTCAACAACACACCCATATATCCCATAACTAAGATCTTCAAAAAACATAACTTAAAAATAGCATTCAAGACCACGCACAATAGCACTAACATCTTACACAACACTAAGAAAATGAATAGTGACAATAAGTACAATCAATCTGGTGTATATCGTATCAGATGCAACAATTGTGAGACCAGCTATGATGGACGTACCGCTAGAAACTTCACAATCTGATATAATGAACACTTAAACGCCGTAAAACATAATCATTTTTCCGCAATAGGCCATCACATCGAAGAATACAAACACAGCTTCACAAACATCGCAAATGACATGAAAATATTAAATATAAACCCTAGAGGCCCCTTGCTCAATATAACAGAAGAGTTTTACATATTGTTAGACCAATATGCCAATCCCAATTACGACATAAATTAAATTACAGAAAAAAACATTACCATTTTCAATAAAGCCATCCCCGCTTTAAAATATTGCTATCTCAAAACAATCAATAAACAGAACATAACACGCGCCATAGTGCCAACGAATGACACGCCCAGCTCCACCCCTACCCCCACAACAGCAACTCTCCCTACCCATCCATCCATTCCCCTCACTGCAGCGGGCACAAGCCCAAAGAGAGTGTGATACAGTACACGCCAGGCAGTCAAATCCAATGCAACCCAACCACGACAGCAATGCTAAGTACATATTCACATTAACACACACACAAATAGCCATTCCTTCAGTTTATAGCTCTACTCAGACCAGTTTTTCATTTTTTACAGACAACATATATATCAGCATACAGTTATAGACGTGGAAGGAGCCACCACTCAGTATCAGGAATACTTACGCACAACGAAGACCACAATTTACTCCAATACTTAAAGATAATATTCCAATCACAGCTGCACATATTAACCTCCGTCTACATACTGGATTTGTTAATAATAGAGGATTATACTACCCATGTAAGTGGAGACATTTTAACACAAAATAGGACTTCCTAAGAGAGCACTGCCCATGAACACAAGCACTGATTTATTCTTCAACTATATTGCACTCAAAACAAGAACGTAGACACACGCAAGACGTATAAATTCATTTCAATGAGGTGTTTTATAGTCATTACTATAAAGGATTTTCACATGTACTGTGTATTTTAATATGTGATTTTAACTTGCACTTTGTATTTTAACACAATGCCGTCCGCTCACATATCAATACGTGTTTCCAAGCACGGCGCTCTGCAGCCGATCACGTATAAATACGTGTTTGTGCAAGTCTGCCTTCTGATGCCATCTAACGGTTATTGAGGAACTATTTGGAGATTATCGCTGATGTGCCTAAATGGTAGAAAAACTATGCTTCTTTTAGTACTGGTTTTGCCCGTTTTAGTGCGTCAGTTTCATTTGTGTTTGCCTTCGAATATCTTCCGTGTATCCATCAATGCTAGTAAACAAAAATGGTAGCCCCGGTAAACAAAAACACTGGACTGACTCCTGGTGATATTATACATGAATTATACGCTGATAAGTTGTCATATGTTTCCCGTGATTGTGAGGAGAGTGAAGATGAATTGTCTAATGATAATTCTAGTGCTAGTGTCATGCATTTATGTGGAAGTGATGCGTTGAATGACACGTTTATTGCACCATGTGAGCAATGACCTGATGCTTCAGATAGCAAAGATGGTCTAGATGAAAGTACTGTTGATAATATTCTCCCTATTTCTGGCAGTGAGTGGCCTAACAGGATATTATACTGTTTTTGGAGTCTTTCTCGTGGACGCCTGGCGTTAAAATTTCGCCGAGTGAACCTGAAAATATAGGTAGTGATGTCAAGTTGTTCATTTGTAATGATTTGTTGGCATAAATGGTGGAGGAATCAAACAGATATCAATACCAGAATGAACAGAAATATAAAATCTCACCAAAAACTTTAAAGTGGACAGATATAACTGTGAATGAACCTGAAATTATTAAATTATGATACCCTGCAATAACTCCACGTCTCTGCCAAAACCTTCCGGCCACAGGGACCAGTTATACGTCAGATGGGCCGGACAGCAATGTGTTAAAGTGCTTAATGTACTTGTAATTTAGAATTAAGCCTAAAAAGAGAACTCCACATCTAAGTACCTGGTTTGTATTATACAATCAGTTTACTCTCAAACATGCCCAATTTGGACGCTTGGACATAATCCTTCCCCATGGCTTCTCCATTTAGAAAGGCATATTAACTGTCATTTGACATATGTAAAGGTATGAATGTACCGCTGATGATGACTGTTAATAGGGTCAAAACCGGTCCTGTAAGTTAATTCTTACTATAATAAAATTGTTTTGATAATGTGGAACATTTTCTTGTCTATACATAAGTGAACTGTCAATCCGAAAATTATACTAGTAAATCAAATAGTTTCCATTAACCTTTTCTTTTAATTTCCACACGAGCAAATTTGCGATGTAGCGGTAATTTCACATAATCTTCATAATTATACCGCTACGGTATACTTGTTTACTGTGAGCGTTCGCTTATATACTACACATATTTTAGCCATCTCATGGCAAATGAAAAATATTCTTGTTCTTCCTAATGTGGTCTGTGGTTTTACTAGTCCATTGTGACTTAGAATATTACTTAAACATGCAGTGAATATATAATCCATTCAAGAGTTCTCTTACCTTTCTGTTTTATACTTTGTTACACAAATGAATTCGTCATTAACAGGATACACATTTGATCACACTCATAGCATGTGTGTGTCATCTTTCAGTATGACTATGTTGCTAGGGAGTATTTCATTGTCCATTTATTGAGATATTAATTTCACCATCTCTTCCAGGAGTTCTGGGTTAGCTGCTGAAAATATATCCATGTGGTCAAGGTTTTGATGAGACAAGAAGTATAATCATGATCAGAGAGTGTAGTAAATGGCTCCCCTATAAGGAAATTATTATTATTATTAAATGAAAAGCGCACAATGTGCAAAAACAGTTTTTGTACAGGTGGTCAACTATGCTAATGCCATTCTTATTATTGAGGTTGTCCTCATTTTGCAGTTTTGTGCATGGTATCTTTCACAATGATCGTTGCACAGGTTACATATACAGTCTTTGTTCGGCTGGTGGAAGTTTTTGGTTTGGCAGAATCTGTGGTGAAATCCATGTGTGGCGTAACGTGTAATTACGTGCTGTAGCTCGTAATTTGCTTGCTTCCATTCTTCCGTCATTATAGCGTCCGTGGAATAGAAGTCGGACCAAATAGCATTCCTTCTCTCGTTTAAATTTTGGCGCGCGTTCTCGTAGGGCTTGGTGTTTGGTAGACAAAACTGTGTTTTGATATCGTCAATGAAATAGTCCTCCTTGGTTAGAACATACGTTAACCTTGAAGGGGCTGACTTCCCAATGCCTAGTATTCTCTTGAGATATCGGGCCTTGACTTTTTCTATTGTCATCAGGTCGCTGAGTGTGAGTTTTTCCCAGGTGATGCTAATCCCATAGGTTGCTATTGGTGATATGGCTGTCCTGAACAGTAGCATTGCTGTACCCAATGATATTTGTTGAGGTTGTTGAATGTTGTAGATGGCTTTTATTGCTGCGGCTGCTCTTTCTTTGACGTGGATATTGTAGGATGTTAGAGTAGTTTGGAGGGTGACTCCAAGGTACTTGAATTTTGGCACTATTTCCAGAGGTTTGTTGTGCATGGTTATTGTATTTTTAGGTGCATGTTTTCCTCCTTTCCTAAAGGTCATTTGTTTAGTTTTGTTGTGGTTTATTTGCAAACCGTTTCTTTCTGCCCATGATGTGAGCCTATTGAGGACCTCTTAGAGCTCTTCTATGTTTTCTGAGCCTATTGCCATATCATCTGCGTAAAGTATGAGCAATGCTGAGGTATCTGTAATTATTTCTGTGATGTCTGCTGTCATTATGTTGAATAAAATTGGGCTGATTGGGTCACCTTGTAGGACTCCGTTTGTTTGGGTTACGTTTTTGGATAGGGTTATGTTGTCTGATATTTGGACATAGTTATATTTGAGGATATTCGAGATTATGATTGCTATCGGATGTGTAGCTCCTATTAGGTAATTGAGTTTCCGGATGAGTGTTGCTCTATCAACAAGGTCAAAAGCCTAACGATAGTCTACGAAGACTACAAAATATTTCTTTCCTGGATGCATATAAGGAAATGGGATGTAGTTAGGTAAGAAGTTTCAAAAGGGTCATCATTTAGCTTTGGTGAAAGGATGTGTTGTAATAATGGTCCATTCTTTGTTTGTGAAGCAATAAGAATCCATCATTCATCTGAGGTTATATATCAGACTCCTGACAGCTGCTTCCCTGATTCCACCAAATTGTGGTTCTGCAGGAAGGATGAAATGCCATGTCAGTTCCATGCCTGCAGTTATGTTAAAAGTTGATTTTCTGAGGGTTGTTTTGCAGAAATACCTTGCTTTCTGTAGCTGCTCCGAAGAAGTTTGTGGCATTATTGCTGTAAATGTTCAGGGGTTGACCTGCATGAGAACTAAGTCACTAAAGTGTGGAGAGAAATGTTGTTTTGGTAGATCAGGTATCATGTCTATGTAGACTGCCTTGGTAGGTAGGCAGTCTTGTCTTGTTCGATTTCACAAGATTTTTCATTAGAATTTGGCCAGCATAGTCTATGCTAGTTTTAAGGAATGGGTATGTCACAGTTACAGGCACCATTTGTGTATGTCGCATTAATTGTTCTGAGGTATCTGCATTCACTTAGGACACTTGAGACATGTATGAGTGTGGCTTCATTCTGTCTCCATTGCTGATGAGATGCTACACTTGAATCTTGGAGAGTTGAGTGCCAGGATGAAGTAGTTGAAGATGTTCTGCCATCATAATTATATTTGTGAGATGATACAGAGTTTCTAATGTTTCCACTCCTCTAGTATTGGAGTATTGTACAGTCTTTCACCGACAAGAAGATTGCCTTCTTGATGTATGATTGGTTTTATAGTCTTTATATGAGTTGATAGTTTCCTTCACAGCATTAATGTAACATTTGTGTATAGGGTTCAACTCCAATATGAACAGTGGATTTCAGTTTCATTCTGTGGGTTGTTTTCGACAATCTCAAATAATTATATATTACAAATCTCATGACTGGTCCATATAGAAATCTGCATTAATTCAACAGTGTTACAAAAGGTTATTCAGATCCACCTACAGATTGGGTTCTTAAAATTTAGATTTTCATCTTGTCATACTAATTTAAAGGGACACGTTTTGCCCATTGCATGGGCATCATCAGCCGTGAGATCATGCCTAATAGATAAATGTCAGGATCGTGATTACTCTAGTCAAACTGTTACATAGAGGAACGTGTGTTATAAAAATGAGGAAACTTGTTCCCTCCACTCGATCTCATAATGATTCTTGAGACACTGCCTCAGCTACCACTGCTAGACTCATTTCTTCCAAGTCCGCACTGCGCTCTCTGCTTCTTCCTGGGCTCTGCTCGTCACTATCCTCCACCCGATCTATACTGTGTTCTAAGTACTTACTTCCATCTTGTTGTGTCATCCCCTCCACTTCCATTCTGACGTGATCATCCATTGCCTTCAATTTTGACACTGAAAAGTGTCTAGCCCTCATTCCCTCGCTCTCCATAGATGTCTATTCAACGTTTTTATTATTTCACTTCCTTCTTTACCCTATCTCTCTTTAACCATAATTTCTGTCCTTGCAGGTTATATGTGTTCCTTAGCACTATTTCTGCCATTAGAGTAGACAATAATTTTACTCTAATAGGTATGCGACCTTTACCTTTTCCCACTTTTTCAACTTCATCTATGTCTTCTTCAATAAAATTTATATTATCCGGTTCTGAATGACATGTACCACCTTACAAATCATGTCCACCTTGTCTTTTTCTCATCTTCTTTCACACCATATACAAATATAGCTTTCTTCATCCTCTCCTGGCTGCACACCTCTACTTCTTTCTTCATCTTCCCTACCTCCTCTTCCAGATATTTAACTTTCTCTCTTAACAATTCTAGTCCTTTCTCATTCCCACACGTTCTGTTCATTGACCCTTCTTTGTTTCTATCCAGTTCTTCATACTCCCTATCTATCTTGATTGTTCCTTCAAAATGTCCAATATTCCTTATACTTGGTCCCAGTGTCTTGATTTGTGTATCCCTTCGCTCACTATCTCCTTAAATGCTGCCAAAACTTCCAAGCTGAAGTTGCCACTGGCATTCGGGCTGGGGTTTAATTCCAACCCCCACCCAGTGACCAGAAGCACAGCTAACACTGTTGCTACTGGTACCATTGTACCCATCTTTACCATCTCTTCTTTGTTCACCAAACCATACTAATGCTCCTTCCTCTGCTTCCACTGCCACCTCCCAATCGCAGCTTGGTACTGTTCCACTTGTACCATCTTTCATGGCACGCACTACACTACGTGTTCGCACTCACTGTTTGCTCAGGCTTCTTAAATATAGTGTGTCCTTTAACTGTGTGTGCAGTTACGGCTATTTAATAAATGAACTGTGGATATTGCTTGTCGGAGACAATCCTATAGTAGTTGTATGAGGATTTTTTTTGCGTACGCAAGAAGCGTTAGCTCAGTCTGTATCATACACTCTACAACCCCTCCCTACCATTGTCTTCCCTGAAACACGGCTGCAGCTTGTAAATTTAAATCGCCCACCCGGAAGTGACAATTTAACTTCATTTTCTCAAGAAGAATAATTTTCCCTTCCAGTCTGATTTAACATAACAAGAAGAGCATCCTTAATTAATTTCGGTATAGTTCTGATAAACACTGTACACCACTGAACTCAAAGGAAGGAAAAATTAACTATTTTCCAGCTGACCAAAATTGACACAAATATTGAGCACTGTGTGCATTAGAGGCAGAGATGACCAGTGATTACAGGACAAACAAGAAAACGTCAAACATTGGCATCAACATTTGTAGAGATTTCCTGCATTGAATTCCCATATCACCCTATTCCAGATGGTAAGTCCAATCTTATGCATCCCATCAAAGGAAGTTGACAGTGCCATTAGGAATAATACCAATATAATGGTCCGTTATTGGACATTATAAATTTTCCAGCTAACTCATTCTTGGTTGCCTGCGTTTCGCCCTCATGTGCTAAGTTAGGCTCATCAGTTGGGACTTAGCACACCTCCCAAGATGCAAAACCTAGTGCATACCGTGGAGGCCACTGCATAGGCTACTTGAAGCCACCAGTGCCATTAGGAGTATGAAGTACCTAAAAGTGCCAGGACTGAATGACCTTCCAGAAACTTCTGGAAGTTGTACCATTTTAAAAAACTCATTATCAACTGGCTGACAGACTTGTTCAGTGCCAGAGTTGACTCTGGCTCTGTTCCCAGTCATTGGGCTACAAATATCCTTGTGCCTATTTTGAAACAAATTGACGATCCAGCAGAATGTGCAAATTACCGTCCAGTTTGCCCCTATTGTACATGAGAAGATCTTTGAGAGTGTCCTTCGTTATTGACTGGGTGAAGTTGTCGGTATTATTACTAACCAATGCATTTCCATTAAGGGTTTTGGAACAACTCATACATATTTCACTACTACAATGCTAATTGAAAAGCACTGCGAGCCTCAGCCTTGATCTTGAAATGACTTTCGATCGTGTTCAACACCATGTGATCTGGTCCGCACTCTTGACCAGGGTGTTCCAGAAATGATTATAATTTGGATCAAGATGCTATACACGAACACCAGAGGTATGTTGCGCTGTCAATGTCTCGGAGAGCTTCTCATTGAAAGTTGGTTTGTACACCAATGTACCACTCTCTCCCCATTGCCCTTTGTCCTCAGCATGCAGGTTATGTTGCACTTGCTGATAGACCCAGAATGCGACTGCAGCATCAAGGTGAAGATTGGTATACATGTTTCTCACAATACAACCTTAGAATGAACAAAAAGAAGAGTGGATACCTAGAGTCATCCAAACCATCCAATGGCTTCATCCAAGTTGATTCGGGTATCTAGGATCTTGCCTACAGACTGATAGTGGGGTAGTTGTTGAAGTGCGAATTATGATAAAGGCAGCATGGATGAGATGAAGATAAGTCACAGGCACACTGTGTGACTGAAGGATGCCACTACATCTGAAGTCCAGAATATACTGGATGGTACTACGTCTTGTTGCTGTGTACGGTGTTGAATGTCGACAGACTGAGAAAGGTGTGGGGTAGCAATTATACAATATGGAAATGTGTACTCTCCATTAGTCGATGGGCATCACAGCCCTGCATCATGTAAAAAATACACCGTTCACAAGCAAATGAGCATTGCACCCATCACTCATGAGGCATAGGATATGTCACCAATGGTATGGTCATTTCCTTTTGCAGTATCTGACACAGTTGGCAATTTCACCCAATCTTTCTAAAATACTCTGCAACGTCCACATGGACCTACAATATAAAATAAACATTGAAAATAAGATACAAAATTTAAAACTAGAAATTCTTCTGGGATTCCTAAAAGTTCTGGGGCATATATAAAAGTCAGTTCGTTAGGATGTAGAACCAAATTTGTAGTGCATAATTGATTAGTGTGTGTATGAAGCAGCTATACCAGATGAATGAAGAATTAGTGTAGTTGCACCCTGTGTATGAAGGAAATGTGATCAACATAAAACCAGTAACTACACGCTAGTCATCTTGACTTGGAATGCATTCTTTCTGATTATATTATACACATGTACAAAATTATCAGCTGGTTTGATAGAAGGTAGTTCAGGTTTAGGAAACAGTATTCCACTGAAGCTCATCTTGTAGATGCCAGCAAGATATAGCAGATATATTAGATTCAGGAGGTCAAATGTATCATGATTGACATATCTAAGGCTTTGGTAGGGTAGATCTTGGGAGACTACTGATAAACATTAGTGCAGTTGTGATAGACAAAATAGTGACTTAATGGGTGGCAATAAATATGTGGCTAAATTATTAAGGTAAACATTAAAATTTGAGAAATGAACACATGAGATGTTACCAGTATTAAGTTTATGACTTCAGTACTGCCCCCGTTTTACCTGGCAGCTCAGCCAGTAAGCAAGAGTCCCAGAGGCGGAACGTTAACTTACAGGCAATGCAAAAATTATTGAGGACAGGGACAACCTAAGGACTGACGACAAATGGAAACACTAAAAATGGGTTTTAACATTTATTAAAATTAATTAGCACTTTCCAAAATTCAATTAATATTTCCAAAATCTTGAATAAAAATATTTAATTCTTCCCTGTTGGAATTCACCCACAATTCTTCATTAAATTGCATTCTTCAAAGATACGAAACTGAGTTTTATTAAATCGTATTAGAAAATTAATTAACTTATTATCTGAGAAAATCCTATCTCAAAATATCAAAAATCTGATTTTTCGTATCATTATTTAAATTAACAATATTCTGCTATTTACTCTTAAATGAATCAAACTTTCACCTCTCATGAAAAATCAAATAATCATTTCTATTAATTATTATTCTGATGAATTATTTATGCTTCAAGTTATTTAATTAAATTACTTTGAAGTCCTATATTCAACTCCTTATATTTCCAGTCTTGAGTTATTTGACCTAGTGTTGTGCACAACTCACAATAAAGACTTAAAATTCTCACTGTGTAAGGTTAAACGTTTTACATTTTGTGAGCTTAGTTCATCGACGTGATCATTACTTAAGTATTTTTTCTCGAAGCAAAGATCCTAGTCTGTTTTATTTTATCATAAAATCGCTTAAAGATTTATAATTGAGCCAAATATGCTTGCCACAAAACGAGAAATCGAAAAGCATTACGCGCACTACGTACACATATCATGACGAAATATCACCATGAAAAATCACATTCACAAAATATCAATCATTCATCCATCTCACATTCAATCTTAGGTTCCCGATAGTATTACCAAATAGATTTATTGAAACCTATCTCTTGATTTTTATTTTTAAAAATTATTTGAAATATGAGAGTTTTCCCGATGACGATATCAGATAAGGGCTACCATTGCGATCGTCTGGGGTGTGATTGTAACAGGATTATCACTTTTTCAACGAAATAGATTCCACAACGATGTTCCAGGATAATTTTTTGGTAGAAATCATCATTTAAAATTCTTTAGAATTGCCTACAGTCAAAGATAAATAAGCATTCACGCATACGGTCTATGAGTCATGCCTTCGTTATTTTTAATCTCCTATTTTCTCAAATTATCGATCAATATGTGCTGCATAAGAAGAAGTTATGTTCAAAGACATACTCTCTTCCTTAAATGACTCATGTAATGGACACACAAATAAAATCCTATAAGATCCATTTACAAGTCTCAAAAATACCACACAACAGTAAATGCAAAATTTGTGAACATTCAAGTCACGACCAATATTCCAGGCCTACATCTACTTCAATATAGCACACATTAATCACTTATAAGCACAGTAATAATTACACTCATGACCTTTAAACATTCTATTAGACCGTAATAATGTTTATTATTATTATTATTATTATACGCGCGCGGTCGCGTCATCGTAGGCTATGGTTTAATGAAATCATAGATGACTCTATCCTATCTCAAATCTATGATGAACCACAAAAACATCAAGGAAAAATCCTAAATTCACAAAATACGTCGATATTCTGTCCCAAATAATTCAAAAATTATTCCAAAATTATTTAATACATTAATAAAAGTTATCGCGTGGGTCAAATACTTTTAACACTTTCCTCGACTTATTACGGGACAGTGAGAACATGTCACGAAGCACTCACTCAAATGGAATAAAATACAGGTCCCAAATACACTCTCACACACATCAAACCTACCAACACCATAGAAAGAAGAGTGAAATTTCTAACTACAAAGACTATTAGAAATGATTTCAAATATTCAAGCAAGGACGTCTACATAATTATTACAACAGAAAATAGAGAAAAATATAATTTAAAATCTTAGCTGTAGTAGACTTGGCTTCTGGACTCGGTTGATGATCAGTGAATATTTAACCGGACTTCATCTTGGAGATTATTCTCCCCTGGGCTGAATTATGCCTCACATTTTAATTACACATGGCTGCAGCAGGCGAAGACTTAGGACAGTTACAAACTCCGTCGTAGTGTTGAAGTGCCATTCTTCCGAAATAATTCAGGACTGCTAGTGATCTTCCGTCTTCTGGTGAAAGCTGAAACTAAAAAGTTTGTTTTAGTAATAGTTCCCAACACACACTTGATTCTCCAAGTTGGCACAGTTTTTACATACTTTAAAAGTTCCTCGGATTTGTAAAGTTAAGGAAATCTGAACTGCGGCGTTTCCAATATTTACCGTATCTCAAAATTTCCTCAGAAGCAGAAATAATATCATCCTTCATCAAATGAATGCTTATAATTTTTAATATCGTATATGCCGCCTCCAATTATACATGTGCTCTTATAACACAATGACGAGTACTTGTACGAAGCAATTATTCACGTAGAAAGCCAAAGACAAAAGAGCGCAAATTTCCCCAGATACATGGGTATTTATTTCTTCAAGACGTAGTTGTGTTTGTCAGTTGAATTTTATTGGCTGAGATTTAGCGATCGGGCTAACCTTGCGATCCAATTGGTTAAATATCATGACGTCAAAATCTCAAAGTATTGATCGCTTTTGGTCTGGTAAAATTCGTGTCCACGTGCTACTCAGCTGAGGTCTACAACAAGGCACAAAAAAACCCATACTTGCTTGCACGGCGGGGGAAAACCTGTTCTGCTGCTGGCTAGCAGAGACAGTGCAGAGTTGAAATCTCCTTCCTAAATGATAATTTTATACATTGTTCCACCCCAGTAATAAAATATTCTTTCCATACAGACCAATAACCAATTTTCAAGGGTACAGTACTTGGTATGCATCCCCTCAGCTTTAATGAGTCACTTGATTCAACTGGGCACACCCTCAATCAGTATTTTACACTGACTCTTTAAATCATCATCATGAAACCAGATCTGAACGAGCGTCCCAATCAAGGCAACTTTTGTCGTTATATTTGTTTTTCAGATTTTTTATTGCTGTCACCCAGATTTTGTATGGTGTTCATTTCTCGGCTGTTTCTAGGCCAATCAAGAACTTTTACATAGTTTTCCTTTAAAAAGTCCATTCTTTCTTTGTTTTGTGTCTTGGAGACCCATCTTCCATTAAAAATAAATTCACTTAGGTCCAACCACTCTTGCACCTGAGGTAGCAGATGGGTTCTTAATACTATACTGTTCACATTTCATGGTTCCTTCGACAATTTATAATCGTCCAGTGTCGTACTAAGGAAATACACTCTAGACCATCACTAAAGGTGGATGCTTCACTGTCTGCTTCACTTCTTCTTCTACTTCTTTGTCGTTTTGCCTCATGACTGAGGTGTCATGACTATCATTATATTCAGCCCTCTAGTCAATGAACCATACTCTGCCATTCTTCCCTATCTAAGGCTTTCAATGTGGTTGCTCTGAGATAACTCTGTAGAGGGCCATTCACCATGTCAATCCATCTTGTTGGTACTCATCCTTGTTGTCTGGTTCCCTGGACTTTGCCCTCAACAATCAGCTTTCGAAGACTACAATCTCGGCGCATTACATGTCCAAAGTAGCATACAATCGGCTGAAAGAACTTACACGATAGACAGACTGTTATCTGAAGTTGGTTCAGGATTGATGTGTGCGTGCGATGAGCTGTCCAAGGAATCCTTAACATTTTCCTCCAGCACCGCATTTCAAAACTTTCTATCCGTTCACGATCACATTTGAGGGTGGTCCACGTCTCTGCGCCATACAAGAAGTCTGAGAAGACTAGAGATTCAACGAGCTTCTTTTTTGTATTGATGGTGATGTTATTATCATTCTAGATCTTCCGCAGACAGATCATTGCTACCTTTGCTATTTCAATTCTTCGCTTTATTTCATCTTTCGAACCACCAGAATTGGGTAGTAAGTAGCCTAGATATACATACTGATGTACAACTTCATACCTTCCAATCTGTTTGATATGTGGACTGTTGTTGTTCTTACGATCAACAATCATGACTTTAGTTTTCTGTGGATTTAGGCGAAATCCAATTTCTAGGCTTGCTTCCTCTACTCTCTTGATCAGCTCTGTCAACTACTCTTCAGATGATGCTATCGACGTGGTGTCATCAGCATATCTCAAGTTGTTGATCTTGCATCTTCCAATGGAAAACCCTTTGTCCCAGTAATGCAGTTCCCATTGCATACTCACCATAGAGATTGAAAAGTAATGGTGACAGGATACATCGCTGGCGAACTCCAGCCTATGTACGAAACTGCTGAGACTGTTTGTTTTGAATCTTCACAGTGGCTGTTTTTTCCTTATACAAGAACGTGAGGAGATCAATCAAAAGGAGTGGCAAACCCATGTCATCCAAAATTTTCCAAAGATGGTTCTATTTAACAGTTATAAAAGGCCTTTTGGTAGTCAATAAAGCACAGGTATACCGGAACATTGAATTCTCTAGCCTTCTCTATGATTTGTCTTAGGCTTAAGATCTGTTCTCGAGTGCCTTTCCCTTTCATGAATCCAGTCTGGACTTCAGGAATTTGATACTCTAGGAATGCCCGGAGTCTCTTGTGCAGAACATGAAGCATAACCTTACTGGCATGTGAAATCAAAGCAATTAAGCAATAATTTCCACATTTTTCCTCAATCCTTTCTTGTAGTTTGGGACAAAGATTGTCTGTACCCATTCCTCGGGCCTTCTTTTAGAACTCCATATTGCTTGGCAGATTATCAACGTTAAAAATAAATATCAAATAATCACAAATTCACTAGACAACACTCACACACATAGTAAATATATGCCACAGTGTCATAAATACTGCCAGGAAGCCACTAACAAACAATTCCCTTTATATATAGATATTTGATGCTCTTACACCACACTGGTCTTGCATTTGGCAGCCACACAATCTGACATATTGATTTTTCTTCTGACACATTGACTTGCCTCTTCTTTGACAGTATATACTGATTCGTCACTAAAACAAACGTGAAATAAATAAAACAAATAAGCCTAGCATTAAGTGCAATAAGATGTACATGCCAACGGCCGTAGCCGTGTTGAAACACCGGATCCCATGAGATCTCCGAAGTTAAGCAACATTGGGCGTGGTCAGGAGTTGGATGGGTTGCCAAGCGCTGTTGGTGGGGGATAAGGGAATGGAGGAGCGGAAAGGAACTGGCCACCCTACCGCACGTAAACTCCGGCTCAGGAACACCTCTGCGGAGGTTCGGACCTGCCTTCGGGCAGAAAAACCCTTAAGATGTACATTTTCAAAATAATCATTATTTTACTGTACTGTATGGTTACATCAGTTAGATTGGATTAAAAATGGAGTAATGAATGATAATTCAGGAATTACAGTAATTGTCATGGACTTGCCTTTTTCCAGTCATCAGGTGACCAGTTCTGGAGATTCTTGGCCCACTGACTCTTTGCAACCATAGCAAGAGTAATTTTTACTTTTCTTCAAGGCCATCTTGCTTTCATTCCAGCATAAGCTCTCATCTCACAGTCCTGGTTGGTACAAATGACCCATACTTTTCTAATTTCTGATGTAAATTCAAACTAGTAGCCTTGCGATTGTTTACTGACAAATTAATCAGTATTTTCTTACTCCTTGGGGTTAGTTTCTTCTTTTGCTCACTGTTTTTAATACGTTGTTGATATTTTGCCTTTTGTCATCACAATTTTTAATTCTCCTAACAGATTGCTGTGATATTTGCAATGTAGAAGCTATCTCTTGCTGCAAAAAATGTTTGTCAACAAGGAGCTCTCTGACATTGCTTATCTTTCTTGGCGAAAGGTCCTTTCGTCTCCCCATAACCTCAAAATTTGACAGTTCTCTAGAACCACTCATAAAAATACCAACTGAACTTGTGAATAGTATCAATTATATATGTAACTTGAAGAATGCACAATCTTAACAATAGGTCACATTATGTACTTCCGTACTGCAAAATATGCAGATATAGACGGTAAAGAACAGAACATGTGCACTAACAAAAATGACACAAAACGATATGAAAAATGAATTTACATTGTGGTTCTCACTGTAGCCACTATATGAAAAAAATACATCAGTGAGTACAGGGATATCCCAACGGGTAGCTTTACCACCTAACATGTTCAAGGATTATGCTATAAAGGTCAATAATTTACATAAAGACAGAACTATACCTTTTACAGTAATAATTTGGCTACGTCTGGTGTATTTCTAGAAAATAGAACTCAGAGCATTAGAGTAAGTGAAGCTTTATTTGATCCGGTAACAATTATGGGATTGGGTCCCACAGAGCAGTATTATTAGACCTTTATTTCCTGATATATATTGCACCCATCTGTCACAACGGATTGCAAATAACTTCCGACAGCTCAATGTAATCCCAGGGTATTTCATTCCATGTTAAAAATCTAAAAAAAAAAATATCATTTGGTTCTGCTTTATGTGAATTCATGAAGAGAAAAGGTCACCCAAAAACCGCAGTAGCATGTGAATGATCGCCTAGTCCCAATGCTAACGTTGTAGCACCATCAATAAATGCATTCATATTTATGCAATCAATTAATTACTCATCTTACAAACTAGATAAAGAAATAACTAACACTAAAAATTAACACTCACAAATTATATAAAAATAAATATCCACATTTTATTTAATTAGAGAATTGCCCTAAGAATTGAAAACTAATTTGGAAATGGGCTAACATTTATCACTATGTAGAATAAATAATTCAAGAATTGTAATTCAAAGTCAGCGCTGGCTTAGTAGGAAAAATAAATATATAACATCAACTTATACGAATTGTTTCTGAAATGAAATCAAAAATATCAATGTTATTGTCCATAATTATCCTTGGAACATCCTATGTATCACTGGAATACATTATCCAACTGCAATTATTATACTGTAGTAACATTTCAAAGTCTTTTCTCATAATTATATCGCCATTAAAAACAAACAAATCTGAACTCAATCAATTCGGGTTCATTCTCGGAAATTAATCAGTAACGATTCACGAGCTAAGGCTAACGCGTGCTAAATCCGGCTCTTAATGTATCATCTTCTTCGTATATATTAACCTCTCATAAAATTCAAATTCATCGATACATTGTTTTAAAATAAACAATCTTCCGATTCTATCCACATAATTCTTAATTTATATATCTGTGGCTCGATATGCTTAAATCCGTCGTATACTAATTGTAATCCTACTGTGCAAGTTATTTAATTCGTTTATGCAGTGTGAAGATGAACATTTCAGTATTATGCTTTTCGATTGCTCAATCACATATGTGTACTACGGTATGTCTTTTATCTAGCATTTATACGATTCGAGAATGTGTCACAGAACTCACGTACTTCTAACATAACAGCTATGTTGACATTACATCATCACCTAAATCTCAATTAAATATGAATATTCAATATCCATACCTTAATTCTGGTCACTCCCGCAGTGTACTTCCTCTTATTCATTTGCATCGTTTCATTAGATTCGTACCTTCCACATGTAACATTTAACTTCCTTCAACATATATATACCTTGCAATCACCATAAATCATAATATAATTCTTCATATCACTTGATATACCTTCTTATTACATCGTCTGACGATCAAATACTATCATCTCAACTACTCAATATTACCTCTTATATAACAAAACCTTCAACAGAAACGTTGCAATTACTGATATATTGCCTTGATAAATATGTCACTATGAGTTTTCCATACTTAACTCTTCTTAATAAAATTACGATGCATAACCTCACATAAGTTTCTATTACTACAATATCGCTCTACAAGGAGTACATAATTACAATCATTCACTTGTGACGCGCGGTCCATCTATGACGTAATCCATGAATACATTCTATGCAAGATTTATCGATATCCTACAACGTATGTTAGTTCTTAGCGATCAGCTGTTAGTCAAGTCATTTCAAATCGTATTCTCGACTACTTCACTGATTTATTTGCCCAGACACGGTAATCCGTTCTCGAGATATATATATAGTTCTACACTGCCTTAATATAGCATTAATATCTTAAATATCTCACACTTCACTGCATATTATCACTTGCACACTTAAATATCGTGGTTTCTAACACCAACTCCAAAGCATATGCCAACTAATATTATAATTTAAGAATTATGATACTAATTGTAAAGACTTAGCTCGTTTCTCGTTAATCCGATGTCAGTTGTTCCTCCTTGACCGTCACATGGTTAGTTTTGCGGTCTGGATCTAGGGTTGAGCAGGACTCCTTCTCCCGTTCAGAACTGGTCTTGGTAGGCAATGATAATCTCTCGTCACGGGCTGGTCATCTCGCTGGATGATACCTCTCTCGTCACAGGCTGGTCATCTGGTTGAATGATACCTCTCTCCAGGTCGGTCCATCTTAAACATCTAGCAGTTCTTCATCTTCTTCGTGAGGCTGCCAACGAAGTTAAAGATTCCCGAGGAGAACATGGTTGTTATAAAATTCATATTAGAATAAATTTTTCTTAAGTTACTCTTCTTATCCTTCTTCTGCGTTATATATATGGCTAACACTTTAAAATTGCGTATAATATATATTTTTTGGGGGGAAAATCTTCAGAATCAGCTTAAATAATCTTCAGAATTATTTTCCTCTTAGCCTCTGCGCCTCTTATCTTTCTTGTGCAGTTCAAATAATTCTTCCCTGCGATAAAATTGGACTTGCTCTTCGGGTTCCAATAAGCGTATTTAATCCGGGCTAGCTTATCTGTAGTATTTTGGCTATTCACAGTATATCTTAGGATTGATTAACCCGTTTTCTTCTTAGTGAATGTAGTTTTCTTATGAATTTCGCCAAAATCTCATAAAATTCCGTCCTATACGTAGCACTTTAGCAATTCACGTCTTGATTCTGCCAATTCAATTTTCAAGTATTTTTTTATAATAATCTCTTCTGTTCTATTTCTTTTTAAAACAATCTACTTGACTTTTTGCTGTTCTTCACCGCCTTCGGTATACATCCGTTCCCAATTATACACGGCCTTCTGTTATACCACGATATCATGTCTTCATTGTGTATTCCTTTTAAGTTGAATCAGCCATACCTTCCTTCGGCGCCATTTTGTAAACGTCTAGGAAATGCAACGGACAAAATATGAACAACATACCTGCCAACTTTTACGGTTTATCTATAAAATTTATGGAAATTGCACCTTTTTATGGTCTTACGGATGGACGTGTCATTTTATGACTTTGCGGGCAAACATTTTAAACAACATTCAATAATCGCTCCACTTCCGTACAATTGATTGTTTGCGTGGGTCAAAGCACGCTCGGTCTTGGTTGAAGGCAAGTCCAGGATAGTCGATAACTCATTCTTTGAATGATGTGTATTTTTAACCCTGTGATGTTTCGATGTTTGTGTCGTTATTGAAACTGAATTTAAAACCGGGGCCCGGTATAACAGTTCTTCCGTGTGAATCTTAGTTGTTGACAGGCTCTTCTCCGCAAATTCATTGTTCCGCTCCGTTCGCTTGTTGTGATTTAACCTATATTCTTTGACTACACGAGTGTTGTTCTTTGTTTACGAGCAGTACTTCCAGACATTTAAAGAATCATATTCTGTTTATTATCCGTGCATACTAAAATCAAGTATGCTTAGGCCTTTTAAGGTTGTGATTGTTTGTTGAAGTGTTCGAGTTTTTGTGTTATTACTTCGTACTTCACAGTTTGGACTACTACAATTACATTCGTTCCAGTGACTGGGTGTACCGCTGTTAGCGAAGCCCATTAAGTTACAAATAATACTAATAATACCGAGCTCGATAGCTGCAGTCGCCAGTGAGGCCAGTATCCAGTATTCGGGAGATAGTAGGTTCGAACCCCACTGTCGGCAGCCCTGAAGATGGTTTTCCGTGGTTTCCCATTTTCACACCAGGCAAATGCTGGGGCTGTACCTTAATTAAGGCCACGGCCGCTTCCTTCCCACTCCTAGCCCTTTCCTGTCCCATCGTCACCATAAGACCTATCTGTGTCGGTGCGACGTAAAGCAACTAGCAAATAATAATAATAATAATAATAATAATAATAATAATAATAATAACATTAGGTCCACATATGTGTGTGTGTGTACGTTTTTACCATGTGCATATTCTTTGTTCGTGAGGTTGGTGTCGTGCTCGTTTAAGACTTTGTATGCTTTGACATGTTTTAATGAAGCATTTGCCTTGAGTGTTTATGTTATAATTTTATGTGACGTTCAGTGTTCCAGATTCCTTTCGATGTTTCAGTTTGTTCTTGGACATTTCCATATGCTACATTCCGATTGTAGATTATCGTGAATCATATTCTGATTTTACGAGCATACTAAAATGAAGGAAGGGAGAAAAATTTGCCTTTTGCACGGTATCTAGGTGTGATATTAATATTGCATATGGTGGACGCAACGATTTAAGTGATAACGAGTTAGTTATTGGCATTCAGACTTGCAACATAGTGATGATGATGATGATACTTGTTGTTTAAAGGGGCCTAACATCGAGGTCATCGGCCCCTTTGCAACATAGTGAATGATCTCCAGGATACAGATAAGTCACTTTTCTTTTCATCAGTGAGAAACCACTTTGGTACTGCCTAAGACTACATCATCAACAAGTTTCCACTCAAAGATGATGTGTTAAAACATGCTCAATTTGCTACGTTAGACAGAATATAAGTTGCACAGTTTTCTTCCATTCGTTATTTTTCTTGGAAATGTTTCTTATCATGTTATGCAAGGAAGAGAATAAAACTACAGATGAGATGGTGAATGAGACATGATGATGACACTTTGGTAGCAAATCACGATGCTTTAAGCGATTGCAGTTGGGCACAAATATCAAGAATTCGTGGAGCAAATGGACTTCTTAAGTATAAAATAATTTCTAGAGTAATGCTCTGTATTCTCACCATACCCCATAGCAATGCGGAATGTGAACGTGTTTTCAGCCTTGTGAAGAAAAATAGAACAGAGTTCAGATCATCCGTGTCCAATGAATCTCTGGAGTCTATTTCTATTTTGAAGACGAGGAGTTCTGGTCCCTGTTATGGCAAAACATGTTCTAAAGCCTTTTTGCAGGAAGCTAAAAAGGCCACAACTGTGACTTTCAGGTCAAACTAGCGTGTGATTTGCAGTGTGTATTATATTATTTCTTGCCTGTGTTACGTTAAACAAGTTTTATTGTGTAAAGCCTTTTCTATTATCGCATATGTGCTTAATTTAACAAGGAAGTCCTGTTAAGTATGCTCCAAAGTAGTATTCACCACGCGTGCCGCTGTTTAACATGGATTTCTTCTTATTTGTTATATTCCTCTACAGAGCATTGGCCTACGATGTACGTAGATATGATTGCATTGAAGTATCCTGTTTAATGCATGAATGATTGTATTTCGTAGCCCAGAGTATTATTATTTTCGTCAAGCCGGGCTACGTCGAAAAAGGTTAGATTTTTTTGTCGCACGTGAGTTTTACTGATAGCCCTTTTCAAAAGTTGGCAGGTATGGAACAATATGCATAATTAACTGAAATCAGAGATAAGGTTGTTTGTAATAAGCAAGTTTCAGGATTGTGAGTGACTGCAAAAAGACACTTGACGATATTGTAAGATGGACATCGGGCAATGTTATGATGGTAAATAAGATGGAAAGCCATGTTGTGTGTTTCACAAATAGAAAGAATCCCCTCTGGTTTAATTATTGTACTCATGGGGTGAAAGATCCTCATGGGGATCTCTGTACGTACCTAGTGGGAGATAAATTAATGATACTCTTCTTGTGCCACTATGAAATTTATTTTCTGAACTGTTTGTTGTTTATGTTTATGTTGTTATTCATAACAAGGATAGATCTTCATTGTGGTAATCACATAAACAAGTTTGAAAATAAAATTTACAGATTTCTTAATATAATTGTGAGGTTATGGAGGGGTTTTAAAGGAGAGGGCATATAAATCTCCAGCAAAGGCACAATGACAGTACAAGACTGTCACTAGTATTACTTGATTAGAGAACAGGAAATAGTCCACAGAAAGAGCTCCATTTCTTTCTGGTGATTTCTGTCTAAGGAGATGTGTTACAGAGATGTTGCAAAATTTCAGTTGGGAAGACTTGGAGAAAACCTGGCAAGTTAGCCATGTGGTTAGAGGTGCGTGGCTGTGAGCTTGCATCTGGGATATAGTGGGCTCAAATCCCATTGTTGGCAGCCCTGAAGATGGTTTTCTGTTGTTTCCCATTTTCACACCAGGCAAATGCTGGGGCTGTACCTTAAGGCCATGGCCGCTTCCTTCCAACTCCTAGGCCTTTCCTATCCCATCGTCACCGTAAGATCTAACTGTGTCGGTGCGACGTAAAGCCACTAGTAAAAGAAAGACTTGGAGAAAAGGGACAAGCTGTTCAATTAAGCAGTATATTCCGAAATGTCATTGGAGAGATGGCTTGGAATGACATTAGTTGATGAATAAATTTAAGTCATATTTTTCAAATGTTGGAAAGGTGACAATATGAACTCAAGTTGGAATTCAAGGGGAAAAATTTTGGCAAATGTTCACTTATAGGAAGATGATTTAGTGATTGAAATAATTTACCAAGCGAGTTGTTTCATACATTTCCACAATCTTTTTCTACATAAAAAATTGATTGATAGATTTTTTTTGGTCTTAATGTGATGTACAGAGAGGGATGATGGAAAATTATGTTGTTATGATTTATGCATTGTCTACTTGTTGGGAAAGTGGTAGGAATAATTTGGGATTATTTGGTATTACAGTGAAGGGTTTTGTGAGAGAAAGTATTCTGGAACAGGGTAATGTGAATATAAGTATTAATATTACTTTTTCATTATTATTTATTTATTTTCCTTCAATCCTACATGTTTACATACACGGAAATGCCTCCATTGCCACATGTATGTGTGTACTTATACTCTGTTGAATATTCACAAATATGTAGGCAATTTTAAATTTTCATATTTACAAATGTTCCTCCTTTTCTGTTGCTACCCTGTCACATTCTTATCTCTCTTATCAGTTGTCTGAAAAGCAGTGGCAAAAGGGACTTGGGTTAAGATGCAGCAGGTCATTATGCAAGTTAGGTTCCAAAAAAGGGTAAAAAAATAATATAAATGAATGCAATGTAAATTTTAATATAATAGCAGTTGTACAATATTTTTTTAGTAATTCCACAAGTTGTATATGAGTTGATTATGTTCAAAAATGCGGAAGATATTATGAGTAGAATTTTGTAAATAATATAAATTTATTAAGGATGAGCTGTGTGTTTAATAGAAAAATGGTGTAATTTGTATAATACTGTATTTTAGGAAATTGTCTTCTTCTCCATTCATTAACATTTAGTGCTTGATAATAATGTTTTTATGTACTATTTGTAACCTCTTTTGCATTTAAAATGATTGTTATTTGATTGTTCCTTTCCATGCTAATATTTTTAAAGTAAATAAATTAATGATACTCTTCTTGTGCCACTATGGAATTTATTTTCTGAACTGTTTGTTGTTTAGGCCTATATATTTTTATTCCCTTACTTCTATATTCTACTTTTCTTATTTCTCACTTATAGCCGTCTGAAGATATTAAGGAGGAAATGTTCATAGAAGGCTATACTGATTATCAACTGGTGCCATACATCAAAGAAGAAACAATGTATGTACACTTCAAAACCTATACAATATGCAGTATGTTGTACCTATTCACAGTTGTGTTCAGTAGTGGTTGGTTTATCTGCATAAAGTGGCCATTTTCATCAGTTTAATCCTTTCTTTACAAGGTTACATTTAAACTCTAATATCTTAAGAATCTATTAGTTAAAATTATCTAAAATATTCAGGAACATTAAGATCATATGATGCCATATAGGCTTTTGGGCTAATGCTGCGTCTTACATTTTCTTTACATTTTGCAGAGAACTGTGCTCTGCGTCATCAGAAGGAAATCTGGATTGTCCACGTGAAAGGCTTCTTAAAAATTATTTTTGAAATGTAGAATTTATAACACACGTGGATATGGTACATTCATTCATCACCAGATGTCTCCCCAGTCGTGGCACAGCGCTGGCGTTCGATGTGGAAGCTTACCAAACCATCAGAATCAGTCTAAGAGGGTCACATAACATGTGTACGTAACATATGACATTGACAGGTGTATGGCATTGACACAAGCCTGGAATGAAACACCTAGTGATGAGGAATGTACAATTTTGGAATACACTGAGACGAAATACAATAGTGAAGGGACAGGGAAGGGAACTACCTACGTAAATCCTTAATGGTTTGCAACCAGATATTACTTAATTGATAGCTAGTGTCCCTATAATCTATTAGTTTCAAGATCCATATTGAGCTTGTGTCCCAGTTGTAATTGTTAAAATTTCTACGTGTTTCCACAGCTTCCCGTATAATTATGGACCTGTAGTGTCTAGTGTGGGTAAGAGCTCGAGCACCTTGGAACATGACATCATGACCCTATGATAGAGCGTCTTTAGCTGTTGCTGATTTGTCTGGCTGGATGAGGCAAATATTACATTAATGTTCCTTCATAGGGGTACCGATGGACTGGTATGTTTGGCCCATGTATAACTTACCAGAAGTACAGGGAATTTCGTATACCCCAGCATGTGAAAGTGGGGACAATTTGCCCATGGTTTTACTCAGACTGTGAGCAATTTTAGTGGCGGTGCCGAACACAGTTTTTATATTGTGTTTGTGGAGGACTTTGCCAATTCAATCTGTGGGGTTTTGAATGTAAGGCAAGCAGGCAGTTTACTTCACGTCTTCCTTCTGTGAGCTTTGCTTGGTTGTTTCTCTGGGATGCAGGGCTCTGTGAATCTGCAAATCACAGTAACCATTACACTTGAACGTGACTTCGAGCGTGTCCATCTCCACCTGAATATTTGATGGCTCACAAGCTTGTCTCACCCCCTTGGCGAGTGTTGTGAGAATGCCTTGTTTTTGTGCTGGATGGTAGTGAGAATCTGCATGAGGATAGCGGTAGAAATCCTAAAAATTACAACAGGAACACTGGCTATCAAGTAATACATGGTTGTCAGCCAATAAGAAATTACGTAGGTAGTTTCCTTCCCTGTTCCTTCAATATTGTTATTTCGTCTTGGATTTTTTCAACTGTGTATGTTCCTCATCGCCTGATGTTTCATTCCAGGCTTGTGTTAATGTCATGCTCCTGTCAATATTATATGTTATGAACACATGTTTTCTGACACTCTTAGACTGATTCTGATGGTTCGGTCAGCTTCCGCAGCTAATGCTAGCACTTTGCTATGTCTGGAGAGCCATAAGGTGATGAAAGAATGTATGTAGGTGGTTTGAAAAGTTCTCAGAATGTACTAGAATTAAGTATCCTTCCTCGGTGGAACTTCTTTTATTTTTCAACGTAGTCTCCCTGTAGACTAATATATTTGGTCCAGCAATGTTCCAATGCCTTGATCCCATCTCGAAAATGAGATTCCTCCAGGCTAGCAAAGTACCTCTCCAATTCGGCTGTCATTTCTTCCCTTGTAGAAAATCCCCATCCACTGAGGAAAATTTTCAGCTTGGGGAATAGATAAAAGTCTGATGGTGCCAAATCAGGTGAATAAGGTGGATGTGGTAACAATTCGTACCCCAGTTCATGAAGTTTTGCCATGGCAATAACACTTGTGTGCGGCGAAGCGTTGTTCTGATGAAAAATGACCTTTTTCCTTGCCAAACCAGGCCTTGTTTCACGTATCTTTTCCTGTAGTTGGTCTAGGAGGTTTGCATAGTATTGCCCCGTAATTGTTTGGCCAGTAGGAAGATAATCTATCAGCAGAATGCCTTTTGCATACCAGAAAACTGAGGCATGACCTTTCCGGCCAAACGCACTGCCTTTGCTCTCTTCGGTGGTGGTGAATCACCATGTTTCCATTGCTTTGACTGCTGTAGTGGACCCAAGTTTCGTCTGTAGTCACAAACCGGCACAAAAAATCTTGTTGGTTGCTCTGAAAACGGGCCAGACTTTGTTTGGACATTTCCAATCTGGTGCGTTTGTCCAATGTCAAGAGCCGCGACAGCCGTCTTGCAGATAATTTTTTCATACTCAATTCTTCGGTTAAAATATAATATACCCATTCAGAAGACATCCCTACAGCTTCAGCAATCTCCCGCACTTTCAGTCGGCGATCCCCCATGACTATTTGATGCACTTTTGCAATAAATTCTGGGGTCGTAACACTTTTTGGCCTTCCATTACGCGGATCATCATCCAAGCTCTCCCGACCAAATTTAAACTCGCTGGTCCACTTGGCAACAGTTGAGAATGAAGGAGCAGAGTCCCGCAGTGTGTTCTGAAAGTTGGCATGAATTTCCTTTGCTTTCATACCTTTCTTTACAAAATATTTAATCACTGCTCGAATCTCAGTTTTTTCTATTGTCACAAATCACTACATGGGAACAACAACAAAGAGTCGTCACTACCACACTCCTGCAGCTAGAGCACTGACACACCACGTGTTCACTCACAGAGGATGTGTGATTATTGCGCGCGAACCTCGTTGCTCTAGCACTGACATCTAGCGGTGATTCTGAGAACTTTTCAACCCGCCCTCGTACCATTTCCACTTATTTGATAACGTCTACATTTCAAAAAGTCATTGCCTTTCTCGTGAAGAGTCGAGATTTTCTTCTGATGACGCAGAGCACAGATCTCTACGAAACATAAAGAATTCCACCTTATTTTCTTGACATGCCATAAGGTCATAGGCCTATACAGTATCATGTCTAGAATTACGGGCTGTGAAAGCATCGATGGCATCATATTTAGTGTTCCATCATGTAGTTTTATGAATATATATCTACAAAAATATCTCGGGTAAAGGTAGATGTGTTAAGTGTATTTGTTTACAATACCTTTAAGCAACCATAAAAAATGTGTTCTTTCTTTCACTGTCACTGCATCTTTTGCTACTCACATTCTTATCATCTGAAATGCCATCTGTAACTATTACCTCCAGATATTTTCAGTAATTTTGTACATTCATACCAACAGTGACACGCAGAAAAAGCCATGTTTGTAGATTTTAAACTAAATCTACAAATTCAGAATTGTTAGAATTTATGTACCATGTAAACAATGTAATAATAATAATTTCAAACTAACTTAATTCGATTCATTAATCAGTATATGTTGGCTGAGTTCAATAGTGAGATAACTAAAAAATACATCTCTTTTAGGCTATTTATCGGGTTAGATTCTTTTTATTTATGATCTTTTCTGTTCTCTTGTGTTTTAAGTCAGATTTCTCCATTTGTGGATGCCAAAGCAGATAATGTGTTGTAGAATTGAGATGTTCAGATCAGTAGTGCTACATCTTAGATATCATAGTTTTCAAATAAATCTTCCACATTGTTGCAAGTGTAAAAAAGTATATCATGGTATTGAATTTATTTTTGTTCCAGTGTTTAGGTCACACTTGCTGATTGTCGCCAATTCACACTGTTCATTTTAGTGCTTATTGTCAGTCACATGCTTGTAGTGTGTTAACTGCAAACAGATTTACACAATTAGTATAAAGGTGATAAGAAAGTTTTGAAGAACTACAGAGGAATTACTCTAATATCCCATGTTGCTAAGATAATGGAAAGAATACTGGAAAGTAGAATAAGGTTGAGGGTTGAGAAGCAGATACAGGAAAATCAGTTTGGTTTCAGAAATGGAAGATCAACAATAGAGCCCATTTTCATTATGAGACAACTAATGGAAAAGCATTGGGAGTACGGGAGGGATATGGTGATGACATTCATTGATATTGAAAAGGCATATGACAGTGTCCCTAGGACGAAAGTTTGGGACAGTCTGGTGCAGAAAGGAATTGGACAGGGATTAATAAAAATGATCATGGCATTGTATAAGGAATGTTGTAGTTGCGTGCAAACACAAGTTGGCAGGACAAGTTGGTTCAAAATAACTAGTGGGCTGAGACAGGGAAGTGTTCTATCACCAATCCTGTTTACAATAGTAATGGATGACATCATGAGAACAGCAAAAGCAGCATATGGAGGAAGAGAAATGAACACAATGTTATTTGCAGATGATATTGTGATTTGGGGAGAAGATGGCAGGAAGGTTCAAGAACAGTTGAATGTGGTGAATGGGAAGATTGAAGAATGTGGATTGAAAATAAGTGTAGAAAAGAGTAAAACTCTTGTTATGACGAGAGGGGAGAAAGAAGGGAAAGGTCAGATTAGACTTGCAGACAAGCCCCTGGAAGTAGTGGAAACGTTTAAATACCTGGGGAGTGAATTAATGGAGAATGCTCGACTGGATGCTGAGATTAGTAAAAGGATTCAAGCTGGAAGTTGTTTCTATCATAGTGTAAGAAATATGTTATGGGACAAAGATGTGCCAATGGAAGCAAAGGATACTATGTACAAGATGTATTACGTACCCATAACAACTTACGGAGCAGAAACTTGGACAATGACAAAGAAGGATGAGAGTCGAATACAGGCAGCCGAAATGAAATTCCTGAGGAGTATGATACAGAAGAGTAGACGAGACAAAATAAGGAATGAGAAAATCCGGGAAGAAATTGGAGTGGAAAAAATGAATGATAGAATAGAGAAGAGCCGACTAAGATGGTTTGGGCACATAAAGCGAATGAGCGACGAAAGAATGCCAAAAAAGGTGATGGAAATGCAAATCCAAGGAAGGAGAGGCCGTGGACGACCACGATTGAGATGGAAGGATACCATCCAACGCAGCATTATAGAAAGAAACCTGGACTGGGACACAGTGTTGGAGGAGGAGTGGTGGAAAGACCGAAGAAAGTGGAGAGGAACCATATTTGCCCCTACCCGGCTACAGCTGGATAAAGGGAAATGATGATGATGATGATGATGATGAGTATAAACTAATAAATTGGACAGCCACAACTAAAGTTTTAAATTTGTGCAGGTTGCCTAAAAAGTTCAGCACTCTGCAAGTAAGTGAATTTATTATCTTGTAAAAGTATGTAACTAATAATGTAATGACTTAATATTATTTCAAAATTGTAATTATTGTAACTGACCTTACAAAGTAGCAAGTGTGTATCCTGTTTTCAAACATTTCATGCAGTAGTGTTTTTTGAACACTGCAGGTATGCCATTGGACTACTTGCTAATTAATTTTTTGCTCTCACACCTTTGTTGGTTATTGTGTGAAACAGTCTTTGATAATTCCTGGTAAATGTTTGTATAATCATGGATTGGTGCACTTAAACCAGCCCGCGTATGGGCAAGCCCCGCAATGGCTAGTCATAGCCTAAGGATTGACTTCAAACTGGATTATTAATGGAAACTACAAAAGGTTAATTTGATTTTGTGTGTGGTTAGTGTCTTCTCGACTGTCATGCGATGCACTGACCTTTTCCTAATATACATTCACAACTAGTGGTAAGAAATTTTCATTTCAGTCCTCAGAACTGCCCAATACCAGCTTACACTCTGTCATTAGTCAGAGTAGAACCATACACACAACTGAAGATCGCCCAAATACGTAAACTCTTTGAGGTTCAAATTCTGCTGTTTGTTTATAATTCTTGTGTAACAGGACACATTAGGCTATGTTAGAGAACAACCTTGTATTATGACCACCAATAGAAATGTTGCTGATGAATAATTTTCACACACAAACTGTATATTTCAATTTTTGAATGGAGTTAAAATTAGCTTTCTTCTTCCTAAACGTATCTTGTGCAGAGGTACTCTTGAACTGGCAAAGCATAAAGCATTTTTTGTTTTCTTTTTCCTTAGTATATAAGGCAGAGCACAGTCCATTTTCTATGTAGATTAGTCCATTATATATATCATAGATTTTGGATACTTCTGAAGGATTCAGTTGACCGGATCTTAACTACTGCTTCCCACTTTGTTTTATATCTCACCGCAGGTGCAATGTTATCCTGACTCTTATTTCAGCAGTCTACAAATATCATTCAGCAACTTAAACAACTTCTTTTAAAATGTCTAATAGGTTTTTGCTGTCACATTGGTACTGAATTATATAAGAACAGGTTTTAAGTTTCTTAAAATTTCATAATCGCTGACTTGTAGAAAGACACATATTTCTGAGCTTACCAATTAATGATGAGATTACCTTCCATTAGTGGAGAGACATATGGTCTTGAGCTAACCACTTAGTGATATGGTTTCATTCCACTTGTGGAGTGTCAAGTGTCAAATGGCCCTGAGCTGAACACTTTGTGCCACTCCTCCATGGTCTTCATGTTTATAGACTTGATTGGGGTGAAAATAACAAATTGATTATTCTGATCATCTGCTATCTATGACAGATGTAAGCAGAAATATGAATTGCAAAATTCCATTCAGGCTTGAAAACACTGACAGACTCTCCTCTTGTTGGTACTCGTAGAAATTCACTGGTTATTGAAACCGTCACTCCCAATTAACACTGATAATCCTGAAATAGCATAGTGAAAGAATTATTGTCGTCAAGATAGACACCAAACCAATGCCCACCACAATAGTGCAGGTCTATATGCCTACTAGTTCAGCGGATGATGAAGAAATCGAATGAATATATGAGGAGATAGAAGATTTAATACAATATGTAAAAGGTGACGAGAATCTAATTGTGATGGGAGACTGGAATGCAGTGGTAGGCCAGGAGGAGAAGGTAGTACAGTAGGAGAATTTGTATTGGGACAAAGGAACGAAAGAGGAAGTCGTCTGGTTGAATTCTGCACTGATCATAATTTAGTCCTTGCCAATACTTGGTTCAAACATCACAAACGACGGCTGTATACGTGGACGAGACCTGGAGACACTGGAAGGTATCAAATAGACTTCATTATGATTAGGCAGAGTTTCAGAAACCAGGTGTTGGATTGCAAAACTTTCCCAGGAGCAGACGTGGACTCTGACCACAACTTGTTGGTCATGAAATGCCATCTGAAGTTGAAGAAATTGAAGAAAGGAAAGAATGCAAAAAGATGGGATCTAGACAAGTTGAAAGAAAAGAATGTGAGGGATTGTTTCAAGGAACATGTTGCACAAGGACTAAATGAAATGGCTGAAGGAAACACTATAGAGGAAGAGTGGAGAGTCATGAAAAATGAAGTCAGTAGGGCTGCTGAAGAAATGTTAGGAAGGAAGAAAAGATCAACTAAGAATCAGTGGATAACTCCGGAGATACTAGACCTGATTGATGAATGACGAAAATACAAGAATGCTAGAAATGAAGAGGGCAGAAAAGAATACAGGCGATTAAAGAATGAAGTGGATAGAAAGTGCAAGGTAGCTAAGGAGGAATGGCTGAAGGAGAAATGCAAGGATGTCGAAGGATGTATGGTCCTGGGAAAGGTACATGCTGCATACAGGAAAATCAAGAAAACCTTTGGAGAAAGGAAATCTAGGTGTATGAATATTAAGAGCTCATATGGAAAACCACTTCTAGGGAAAGAAGACAAGGCAGAAAGATGGCAGGAGCATATCCAACAGTTGTATCAAGGTAAAGATATAGATAATTTGGTTCTGGAACATGAAGAGGCTGTTGATGCTGATGAAATGGGAGACCCAATTTTGAGGTCAGAGTTTGACAGAGCTGTGAGTGACCTAAATATTTACAAGGCACCTGGAATCGATGACATTCCCTCTGAATTACTGACTGCCTTAGGAGAAACCAGCATGGCAAGGTTATTTCATTTAGTGTGCAAGATGTATGAGACAGGAGAAGTCCCATCCGATTTTCGGAAGAATGTTGTTATACGTATTCCCAAGAAAGCCGGTGCTGACAGGTGTGAAAACTACCACACCATTAGTTTAGTATCTCATGCCTGCAAAATTTTAACATGTAATTGAAAAACAAGTTGAAGCTGAGTTGGGAGGAGATCAGTTTGGCTTCAGAAGAAATGTAGGAACACGTGAAGCTATCCTGACTTTACGTCTGATCTTAGAGGATCGAATCAAGAAGGACAAGCCCACATACATGGCATTCGTAGATCTAGAAAAGGCATTCGATAATGTTGGACCAAGCTATTTATGATTCTGAAGATGATAGGGATCAGATAGCGAGAACGAAGAATTATCTACAATCTGTATAAAAATCAGTCTGCAGTGATAAGAATCGAGGGCTTTGAAAAAGAAGCAGCAATGCGGAAAGGAGTGAGACAAGGCTGCAGTTTGTCCCCTCTCCTTTTCAATGTTTACATAGAACAGGCAGTAAAGGAAATCAAAGAGAAATTTGGAAAGGGAATCACAGTCCAAGGAGAAGAAATCAAAACCTTGAGATTTGCCAATGATATTGTTATTTTATCTGAGACTGCAGAAGATCTCGAGAAGTTGCTGAATGGTATGGATGAAGTCTTGGGTAAGGAGTACCAGATGAAAATAAATAAGTCCAAAACAAAAGTAATGGAGTGCAGTCGAACGAAGGCAGGTGATGCAGGAAATATTAGATTAGGAAATGAAGTATTAAAGGAAGTAGATGCATATTGTTACTTGGGTAGTAAAATAACTAACGATGGCAGAAGTAAGGAGGACATAAAATGCAGACTAGCACAAGCAAGGAAGAGCTTTTTTAAGAAAAGAAATTTGCTCACTTCAAACATTGATATCGGAATTAGAAAGATGTTTTTGAAGACTTTCGTGTGGAGCGTGGCATTGTATGGAAGTGAAACATGGACGATAACTGGCTCAGAAAGAAAGAGAATAGGAGCTTTTGAAATGTGGTGTTACAGAAGAATGCTGAAGGTGAGATGGATAGATCGAATCACAAATGAAGAGATACTGAATCGAATTGGTGAGAGGAGATCAATTTGGCTAAATTTGACGAGAAGAAGAGATAGAATGATAGGACACATCTTAAGACACCCAGGACTTGTTCAGTTGGTTTTTGAAGGAAGTGTAGGGGGTAAGAACGGTAGGGGTAGACCAAGGTATGAATATGACAAGCAGATTAGAGCAGATGTAGGATGCAATAGTTACGTAGAAATGAAAAGGTTAGCACAGGATAGGGTGGCATGGAGAGCTGCATCACACCAGTCTATGGACTGATGACTCAAACAACACAATCCTGAAATGTTTGTTTTGTTGAGTTATATATTTTTCTTTATAATGGATTTGTGGGAGTCACTTAATTGTGAAATCCAGAAGCATTCTGTCATTCAACCATTTCTGTATTTTGTGAAAATAAGTATTTTTAGATATTGGATATAGGCTGTAGGGGAGATAATTTGAACATACATAGTTAAATGTTAGGTTGTGTAAAATGTCCATTGTATCCCATTTTTGTAACAGAATATTCATCAATCTGCTTCTTGTTATTCTGTTTCTTTAGTGTTAGTCCTGCCTGGTGGCAGGGTCCGGTGTTATGATTCGTTGTCTCCAGTTAGTTCGGTCTCGGGCCATGTCGGTATGTAGTCTCACAGCTTTCAGTTCGTTGTGTACTTTATCTGTACTATGCTGTCTTTTTCGTTGCTTGTTTCTCTTTTCACTGACTTTCTATGTATATGCTGACTTTTCCAATATACCCGTCCTCTGCACGCAACACATGCCCAAACCAGTGCACACACCTTTACTCAATTTTCTTATGGATTGGTGCAATGTCAAAACGTTTCTAGTACAGTAACATAATTTGAAATGTGATCCAGTCTTGTTATACCAGCCTTCCACTTAAGCATCTTTGTATCCATGATGCTTAGTTGGTATTCTACCTCTTGAGCTGGCCAGCATTCGTTGCCGTAGGAAACGACAGGACGGATAACAGTTCGGTAGATCTTAGATTTCAGATGGTCCTTAATCCGATGGTCTCAAGGCCGTCCTTTTTTATTCTCCACTTAGGTCAGGCTTTATATATCCTTAAGTACACTTCGTCAGTAAGTCGGCCATCATGAGAGATTGTGGAGCCAAGATACTTAAATTTCTCTGCTCGTGGTATATCTTCACCATCAACATGCATGGTTCCAACTTCTCGACGATGTAATGTCATGTATTCTGTCTTCTTTTTGTTGAGACGCAGTACATATTGCTCTAATTGATTAATCCAGTCCTCTGTTTGACGCTGGAGATCAGGCCTATTCTCTGCAGCGACAATGACGTAATTTGCATTGATATGTGTCCATGGTATTGGACTGTGCAGGTCTGTTGTAATGGAGTACATCACAAGAATGAACAGCAGTGGTGTTAAGACAGGGCCTTGGTTGACACCTTCAGTTATGCGGAATTCATTAGACGCTCCTGTGGCAGCTTGAACATAACTCCTTGTTTCTTTGTAGAGCAATAATACCCTCTCAACAAGGTGCTCTGGAATGCCATGTTCTTGTAGTGCTGACTGATTAGGTTACGAGGTACCCGATGGAAGGCTTTCTCAGAGTCCAGAAATTCATGAGGAGGCCTCTTTTTATTTTCACATTGTCCCTCAAGTAACAGCCCTGAAGCGTGGGTTGCTCCTGTTGCGCCACAATTTAACACAAATCCAGCTTGGCTTGTTGTATGTTTGGCTAAATCGCTAATCTTTTTGTCGAAGATTTGTTCGAAATCCGTCATTGCATGGCTCAGAAATATGATCGGGCAGTAGTTAGAAAAATTGGCAGGGCTTTCCTTATTTTTGAAGGGATACTCCATCGCCAGTCTGTTGGTTTTTGTCCTTCCTTGATGATCTGGTTAAAAAACTTGCTGTAGCCACAATGCAGCATTCCGCCATTGAGAGAAACAAAACTCCACCGGAACATAATCGGAATAGACAACTTTCCTTGGTTTCATTTCCTTCAGCACAGCCTTGACTTCGGTGACATCAATTTCTTACTTTGGACCTTCAATAGCGGAGGTGATCGGGATTGGTAGATATGGAAATTCCAAGATTGAAATTTTGTCAAAATAGTTCCACCAGTGCACTCGCACTTACTGCCAGGCGAGTAGTAAACCGTCCGTTACCGCATTGATGCCATAAAAATGTTGGACTTCTTCCATCGTGCAATGGCTAGCCATGAAATATTCCGCTCGATTTCGCGCATGTCAAATTTTACATATAGACCTGCTTACCGGTTTGCTTTTGTACAGCAACAATATCCTTCACTTCACTCGTGGCTGCTTTTTAGGCATTCTAACGAGCAAGAAACTTGTGGTACTCGCCCTGACTTAGTTGTTCAAGGAATAGAACATGCCGTGTCTTTCAATTTAGTCCGGCTCACTTCAACTCTGGTGATTTGTGGCACTGTAACTTTTGGCCTCCTTCTTCAGGCACCACCATTTGATCCCATTTGATACATTTTCTGCGAAGTATTGGGCTCTTGGTGACATTATCCGCAGCATATAGGTGACTGGTCCATGTTGCATCAAAACTTTCGTAAGGAACAACTGTTGTCTCTAGAATACCTTGGAGAATCCTTCGTCTCACGAGGATGTAGTCAATGTGAGTTGGATGGGAGTCACTGTAGTATGTGACTAGATGAATATCACGCTTTTTGAACCATGTGTTCGCGATGATTACTTTCAGGTTAATCAGGAATTTTTTGGCCATCATCGTTCTTCTGTCCATATCTCTGTCCACCATGGACTGTGTGTTCTACTTTTCTCCGTCCATTCATATCACCTGCAACGATAAGTTAGTCAGCGGTCTTCTTGTCAGGCAGTGCCCAGAAGGCATCTTTGGTTTCCGTGCCCTGCCAGTTTAGGAGCATTCCAGAGAAAAATTAGAATTTCCTTCTTTCCCCAACGTAGGCAAGTTACATCAAGCGATTGTCATATTTTCAGACCTTGGAGACTGAACTGCCAAATTTTGCTTATATAATAATGCCAACACCATCAGTTGTTCTTCGGCTTCCGTTGAACGTCAGTTAGGAACCGCACCCCATTTCGCATGACTTTTCTCCACTTATTCACTTTTCTGCACCTTAGAGATATCCATATGTCTTCTCTCAAATGCTGTGGGTAATTTGCTACTTCATCCAGGCATAGTTAAGTGATGCGATACAGAATGGGGGTACTCGCTTGCTTAGCTGTCACAGCCCATCTGACAGTAACCCTTGCATACTATTAATGCTGACTGGGCCCTGCCAACTTGTGTCCCTTCCAGAGGACTCCCTAACCTTGGTTCTGATTCCATGAGACATATTTCTGTAATCATGTGACAGTATTACATTACGGCCTGCTTGTCTTGAAGCATTTTAGAGCTCATGACATCAGGAAGTTACGCCGCTCCGTATATGGGGAATAGACGCCTTTTGCAGCCTCTCCTCTAGAGTAGAAATGCTGCACTTCTTTCTGTATTAACTTCCAGAAAGATAGAAAACCTCTTCTGCCAACTCCTTCGCACTGAACGCCTCAATCTCCACCAAAATTGCCACTAAGGACTTTGTGCTTGTTTGGTCCATGAGAGCTATTTTATTTTGGTCCAGTCTGCCGGCAGGCCAGTGCGTAACCTGTATCCGTCACCTGGGACATGCCATGAGTTACTGCAATGTAGTTGGTTCATGGAAAAACTAATTGTGAACCCGAAAAATCACTAGTGACAGAAATCACATAATCAAGTAAAGAAGAATGGTCACAGAGTTTAGCACCTTTTGCTTGGCGTGATATGCCAGAAAACGTATGACATACAATCCAGTGTCGTATTTTCTGCCACATGTTATCTAGTGGTGCCAACATCAACATCCTGTGTGATGATCAAGAGTTCTGGCCTGCCGTATCTGGAATCAATGTCCTGCTTTTATTTTTCCACCTATTTTCTCCTAATATTGCAGTAACAACACATGGTTGAGCCTTCCACCACTTTGTTGTGAGAAAGTCATGCATTTGACTTTGACATGTGAATTCTGTGCATGCAACATGAATTGGGAAGTGCTACTTCATGTTACAATGTGTTTTGGACTGCGTGATAGACATTTCTCAAGTACCTGACCTCACCTTTAACCAAGAAATTTGTATGTCTCGCTCTTCTTTCCTAGAATATGTAGAACCACTCTGGGGGGGAGGCAGGCACAGACTTGGATGCTATCCAAATAAATTATCATTCCACTAAAATAATCACTTTACTGTGATCTTTTGAAATAAAAGGAATCCCATTCATTCTTTTATGTAGCAGCAATATCTACTACGCTGAAATTCAATGTCCTGTCATCTTGAATTTTGGCTCAAATCTTGATTTTTATGCTTCTTCTATCTGTAGTGATAAGGGCACACTTGTAAGAATATTCAAGGATATGACAGCTTGCATTTGGGATCAAATTCAAGATATCAGAACACTGTAATAAGGCACTATTACCATAGCCATATTTCTTGTCGCCTTCATAATGTCTATGACAGCAGTATTTGGAGGAGAGAATGAAGTGTCAGTGTTAGGGAAAGAGCTGTCATCTGCTTGTTATCTTCCAGCTTTTCCAGGATTTCATCAGTATTAATGGTTTCCATGTTAATAATAATGTTATTTGTTTTACGTCCCACTAACTACTTTTTAAGGTCTTCGGAGACGCCTGTTTCCATGTTAAAGGCAGATATTAAGACATAGACTGATGTAATACATGGTAGTAAAATGGGAACAACTTATGGGTCCACCTATTCAATACAAAACAATGTTATAATGGTTAAATTGTCTGTTAAATGATGTGTGTCTTCATTACATGAAAAATCAGCTGACTCCTTTTAACTGGAAATTGCAGTATAAAAATAAGAGGTGTTCTCTTCCAAAAACGGGGGTTGTGCTGTAGCTTGTAATTTGAAGTTTGTTAATGTTATGTATGTAAGGTGGATGCCATATTTTGTGTCAATGTCCTATAAGGGATTCGTAGTTCAATACGAGACCTGAGGAAAAGAAAAAGGGGGGAATTTAGTAAACAGAATAAAATAGAACGTATTTTATATGAATGTAATGAGACAGTGTCAGACTCACTTCTAGAGGCGTGTGCTGTGGAGTACAGGAGAGAAGAAGGTGCATGTTATAATGTACTGGGTCGTATAAACTCTGTGTGCTGAGGTAGGGGAGGGGAAGCGGAGGATGGAGGGGCAGCGAGAGAGGTGTAGATTGATGGAAAGAGGGGGAATTTAGGGTGGGTAATGCAGAGAATGTGTGTGGCATGAAAATGTATTGTGAATATTTTGAAAGACTAATCTGCTATTCCGAATTTTATTTTTTCTAAAAATGCGATCAGGAAATCAAGGAATATTTTAGATTTTTGTGAGATGACCTATATTAAGGAGAAATACCTTCCAATATATCCTCAACCATCTCCGACTCTGGGACAGACAGCTTGAACACTTGGCAGTAGAAGCACAGATCAAGAATATAGGTTGCCAACGTCTCCTTCGACGCTTGGACTGTAAAACAAAATTTTGGAACCAAGGTCCTTAATGTCTTAGCTGGAATATAATTTTGCAGAATGAAATCGTGAAACTTATCAGTTGACACAGATTCATCAATAGCCCGGGTAACTTCATGTTTAAGTACACCAAGACAATTTGGATACAGAGAACGGAAAATCCCCTTATGGTCAGTGACAAACACATTGGCAGTACGAGTTACCTCCACAAAAAATCTTAGAAATATGATGACCTCTTCAATGGTGTCAGTATTGAAATCAGAATTGCGACCCTTGAACATATCACTAACAGAAGAGGGAATATTATTACCAGCTGAACAGTGTTCGTGTAACACTCTTATAGTAGGTACAAGATCGTTAGACGAGACCGGTACACTGACATTTTCGAAGTGTAGACCCTTGTCTCCATTGTCATGAGTGACCTTAAACGACATAGTTTTAATTCCGAGTGAGTTAATCATGACACCAATACTATCGGACAATGTCACACCGAGAGAAAGCAACTCGGAACATTCTTTCAAACTCTGCGCATCCATACAAGTGTCTAGCTAGTCGTGCACTCGACTTACCAGAACAATAAGCGGGTGCACCTGGCCAGTACAATTTTTTTTACCAAATATACACTGTTACCCCAAATGAATTGCTCCACCAAGGAAGTGGGCGAGGTAAACATACAGGCAGAAAAGGGTTAGGAAGCAAGAACAACGAGCGTACCACCATTTACTGAGTCTCGGTAGTAATCATTTCTCAACGTGAGATGTAGCTCACTTCAGAAGTCATAGCAACAGCTTGGCCACAACAAACCACGCTCTGCTTCCACTCACTCTCTGTGGTGCACCGAGAGACTAGGAAGAGGGCAATCAAACAAATGAAGACACAATACTGCAGCCCAAGTCCTTGTCTGTCAGCGTGGCCACCAAAGAGATAAGAGGCCCTTCCCAGCGAGATCACGCCAGCTACTTAGAGAAGGGCCTCAATAGAACACAAACACAGGAAAGGGGAAGCGATGGAATCTGGGCAAAGGCCAATAGGTCCACGACCATAACAGAGGGTGGAAGAGGGTACCAGGGTAGAGCAATTCACAAGAATAACAATTCACTGTTACACATAAAGGACCAAAGTTTAATGTAAACTAAGAAAAACAAAGGGGTGGGTGGACTAGCTAAGACTAGAGTACATAATTGACAGAAAATCAAGTGCCAATTTATCAATTAGGTTTCCAAGAAACTACTCAAAATCATGACCATTAGCTGAAGGTCCCCAAACACACTGGAAACAACATGGCTTAACGACGCTTCTTTTTAAAACCACATTTGGTTGCTATTATTTTAAGAAAATTATTTCAATAATTTTACCTTCCGAGCTCGGTATTAACATGAAATTTAGAATAATGAGTACTCTTAAAATTTGTGAATAAGGTGCACCTTTCCTGAGTACGGCTGTCCCGAAATCTACCTAATTAACAAAATAGTTTTTAGTTACATTACTTACAAATTTTAAAATACTACCAAATTATTTTTCAAAAAAATTGCCAACTGGCCCTACGACCATACATACAAGGTCTCAAATGATACCTTAGTGAACACAGAAGGGCTTTAAGGCAACAATTATCCGTGTTCACAAACAGAAATAATAATAATGTTAAGAATACAATTTTAAGACAATTTAAAGGACTGACAACATTCAACTCTTCAAAATAAATAACAACCACATTAGTGGATAATCTCCAGCACAGAAATGTTCGCATCTTTAAATTTGATCCAATACGAAGCCGAATGTCACTCTTAGGTGCAATGTAGAACAGAAAAGCGTTGTTCCGACATTTTGAATTTCTCAATACCGGAGCTACATTGTAGCGATACACTTCAGCCATCCACAGATGAGAGGTAATTTATACAGGTACTGACTTACCAAGGTGATGACGATGATGCATAAGGTGAATCCTTCACATAACTTACTATAGAAAACAACAGTAATGCCTTGGGAACACGCACGTTCCTCAGAAGAAGCGACGATCAATTAGAACACTTTTTAAAATACATTTTGGTCCAAGTAGTCGAAATTTCCACCCACCACACAAGTTTTACAGACTAAGAAGCACTAAAAATCATGATAGGGTGGTCCGTAGACACACACAGCCCCATTCCAGGCCATAGTTACAGCAACCAACTCTACCGGCATCTTGCCTGTCGGAAAGTCACTTCACAACAACAACAACAACAACCCGTTTCATGCCGTCGGCGCAGTAGTGCCCTTCGTAAACAGTTGAAAGTCGAGCGGCGAAACTCGCCAATACTCAGTTCGTAAATAACAATGTACCACTAACATCCAATAACGAAGTGATTGTCCGCCGTTATATACAAATTAGTCCATTCAGCTCTTTAATATGCATGACAATTAGCGATTTACGTCCAATAGTTGTGCAGTACTTCCTGGCGCCAAGTTAAATGATGCTTTCCTTTCTGCTTTTAAATTCCGCACCGGAATTTTTCCGGTGTAGCGGTAATTTTACATAGTCCTTAAATTATACCGCTACAGCTTGAAGGAATCGGCAAAAATGATAAGCTATGAACCCCGTGGTATCTCGTTGAGTTACAGTGGGTAATGATAATGTCGTGGTACATAATACAGAATTAAGTAAATATCCCAGTTTCCTCAAGTAAAATTGTAATAAATGTAAATTTACGGCGAGAAATTCAATGATAGAAATGTATCGGAGGCAATGGAATGACATGAATTAAATGTGCTACGTTCAATCTGTATATCATGGCCATACCTTGCCTATCTAGTCCGATACGATTTGATAATCGGGATTGGTGATGAAATTGTCGATTGATAACTGTAATATTATATAACAGATTATTGAATGAATTCCTTTGCCGACGTAAACAACTATGTAAGAGCACTCGAGATTAAGAAGTTATGTGTTTATTGGTCAAAATCAGACGAAAAGCTAGGAAATATGGAGAAGTATTTTAAAAGCAAACCGTCCGTTATTATTTTAACCTGGTATTAGTTTGGTTTTCAAAATAAGAGAAGTTTACAAATCTGTTGGAAACTTAGAGGATATCAGAAGTGTTGCACACGTATCGGAAAGATATTAGACGAGAAGCGAGATTGTAATACAAAATTGTCAATTGTTAATGGTAATAAGAAATAATTTTGAAAAAGAAACAAGAGACATATCTAGTTCTCTTGAATAATAAGGCAAGTGTTGTAGAAGAATATTTTGAATGTTGTTAATGCATGTAACTCTATTCTATTAGTTTATTACGAATTACAAGTATCATGAGACCAAGGAATATTGGAGGTGGTTATGAAATGATTATGAATCCCAGCAAGTTGCGTTGAAATTATACACTGGTCTCAAATGACCAGAGGAGAGCTGGGATGGACACCAATGGTTATTTAAAGTCTCAATTCTGGAGGATGAGTGGTGTCTTCATCATTAAGCCAATGAATGATAAGTACTCTAAGTCAATGTTTCATTATTCCGCTATGTAGCTCCTTTTAAGTAGAGTAGTATGTTGTTTTAAATGCCAGAATTGTGACATGCTAAATTACACAACTTGAAGGCAACCGTTTTATTCATCATTCATTGCCTTAATATGGATAGAAATACTGTAAGTTGTAGCGTGAATGATCCTGAATTATGACACATCGTACCCTATGTCGTGTGAATCTAAGCGGTCGCAGGTCAATGTTTTGCAGATATATTGAGGCATGGATTATACTCGTGTTAATATAGTGTCATTATGAAGAAATTTCAGTTTCATTCATGGTTTCGAATAGATGTTAGAAGAGATCAGTAATAACAGGTGCGTGATCGTATTCTTATGTTAAACGTAGTGTTCGCGAATGAAATTGCGATGTTGTTGCGATGAGGTGGTGTTAATAATGATGTTAAGGTGTATAGTCTTCGTAATGTAAAGTTCCTGAGTGTATTTTTAATGAAATGAGAATTCGTGAGCATGACCTGTGAGTAATATGATGAAGCGTTTATTGTCGAAATATGTAAATGATTATTGTTATATGGATCGTCGTGAATGTGTCATTGGGATTATGCATTTTATAGAATGATGCGATGCAGAGGTCCTGATGAGATTTATTGTAGTGGATATTGAATTAGTCGTGCGTATGGATTTGATTTTACTGAAATGAATAGTAATCACTTAGGCATAAGGTGATAGTTGCAATGATATTTCGAGGCATTTCGTGGACAGTGGTAGGATGATCATGTAAAATATATTAATTAAATACAGTGTAGGTGACTTCGCACAATATTGGGATGACACAAGATCTTCACGAATTAATGATACTATATAGTTGGGAACCATGTCACAAAATGGAATGTGTGATCTTCATTTGTATATGGTGAGTAGATTAATTTTCTTGCCAGCTGAATTCTTCTTATAAACTATTGAGTTGCCGCTTAGAGCTGATGTAGATTTTTCAGGGTGATTTCATAGAGGACACCAGAGCTGCAGAGTCATCGTAGTTTTGAATCATTGTAGTTGATAATGATTAGGTTTTCAAATGTCCATTATTTAGGTGCACATGCCGATGGAACTCAGAAGAAATCAATTTCATTTCCTATTTGTTCAGTGTTATTATATAAAGAATGATGATGTTGTTTTATGTTATTCGATCATTTCCTTGAGCTAAACGATAATGAGCAGAGGTTACCGGTGCTTTCAAGTTGTCAGATAGATTTTTGACAGAATAGGCAATAATTTAAAGATAACGTGATGTTGAGACATTTGAGTCAGTGAATAGGTGGGCCAAGCCAACAAGAATCAATGATTCTTTAACCATCTGTTTGAAGATGAATGTGGTGAATGATGGACTTATTTTGAATTTTAAGCCTTCAGCATTGTGATATTGACTTTACTTTAATTTTTCTGATTAATTTCAAGTTATCGTTGATATTGTGAACGAAATATCAACAAGTGTCAGAATATTATTTCCTTTTAATTAAGGTAACCTTCAATCATTTTCAACATCCATTTCTGTTGCTTTTTATTTTCTTAGCATTGTAGTTGATATTTTAACATTTTTTTAGCCATTTAACGGAAAATCCTTCCATGAAAGTTATATATATATATACCGGGCGAGTTGGCCCTGCGCGTAGAGGCTCGCGGCTGTGAGCTTGCATCCGGGAGATAGTAGGTTCGAATCCCACTATCGGCAGCCCTGAAGATGGTTTTCCGTGGTTTCCCATTTTCACACCAGGCAAATGCTGGGGCTGTACCTTAATTAAGGCCACGGCCACTTCCTTCCAACTCCTAGGCCTTGCCTATCCCATCCTCGCCATAAGACCTATCTGTGTCGGTGCGACGTAAAGCCCCTAGCAAAAAAAATGAAAGTTATATTTTCGGTATTCTCATTTGATAGTGTAAGGTTCGTCTAGATGATAGCCTAGTTTAAGATATTAATTAGCAAACGTCTTATCACGTCAGTCGAATCAACTTAAATCCAAACATACGATTCTCTGACCCTACTCAACGAAGTTTCACGTCCTTTGAGTGGAACGTCTTGTATCTCCGCATGACACTGGCCGAGGCGTAACTTTAACATCAAGAACACTGAACTGAGAGATGCGTGAAAGATCACAATATATAGACTCCAGATTTGGGAAAAATGATACCGTTATTTATTGAAGCGGAGTTATGAAGAATGTCTATACTTCCGTTACCATTTCGAAAAGATATCATCGTGTTATGCTTTTCTTAAAGCGTCAGTATCTTGTATATTTCTGTGTTAAAAGTGAGTGTTGCAAAGCTTCAGTTTTAGATTTATCTCTTAATAAATTTCGGGTAATGTCTGAACTTATTGATTATTCTTTCGATGAAGGTTTCTTTGAATCCACTGAATTTTGCTATAGACCGGATGGTGTTGAGCTCCTCATTTAGGATCTTTTTTGTCATAGGTGTCTTAAATGCGGGTCTCTTATGTCGTTAATAATTTCATTAAGGAAACAATTTTAAAATAATACGTGTTGTTAGAGAACATTACTAACTCAGTGTTGTCAAATTTCTCCCAGGTCATTATCACTCATTTTCATTCTTAGTCCATTGCAATCGTTTTACACATAGAGTTACATTATTCTAATGCAATACCGTGCATGGTTGTTTATATATGTGTCTTTATCTGTTTATCAATTTTTGGATGAAGATGGCGCGGAAATTGGCGTTGAAACTCGTCCCAATAACTAATTAAAATGTAATTTAACCACGATAAAAAGTTTTTGTATGGAACAGGTGGACCCATAAGCTGTTCCCATTTTATTCTCAGCTCATACGGATATATGTACAATGATATTCATAAATTTTAATACACGCTAGTAAGAATGAACTTCCTTGTATAAACCTGGCATCCTATACGTAGTTCGGCTCTCTTTGATTGCTCTTCAATGCTATGTAATTGGAAATAACAACACTGTGATGTAATGACAACAATGTACAAATACAATATTTATGTTTGCGTGACAGTAAGTAACTTTCATAAAAGATGAACCACGGTTCAGCAGATCTTGCTGATAGTCGGCAAACGATGTTCTCAAATTAGTATCTATATCACTGAGATCCTCTCAAACAACCTCAACAACAAGGGCTTTTGTTAAAATTATTACTTGCCTGCCACGAAGCGCAGAGTGGTTGAACACGATCAAAACTCCAAAGCATATGCCGTCATTTATGTAGGATAAGAGACACATACGGATTTCAACAGATAAATGTGTGCCGGATCAAAGAGCTTGTTTCCCCTGTTAGAATGGCCCATTTTGATGCATTCCTTAAAGGGGTTGACTATGAGTTCGTACATTCGAAATCGTCAGAAGATTATTGCGCGTGTTATCGTGATTCAGGTGAAAAGAAGCACGACCCCCTCGTAACAAGTGAGAGCTTTTAAAATTTAAGACCACACTCGGAATTTGACCTCAGATCATGTTTACCCACAGGAATGTGCTGTTCATGAGTAAGAGCTCCCTGAATGGGATATCAATGAGTGGAATGTTCAGTAGGAATTCATTTGTGCGAGATTTGTAGTGGAGTTGGCTGTTGAACCATTGATCACATGGTTTAATTTGTTACTGTAGATCGAGGCCAGAAGTGAGCAACGCAGATCTTCAACCTCCGGATGTCGGAGCACCTTCTTTTAGGTGCAATGTGTGCGGTAAAGTCCTGGCTGGGAAGTTGGGCCTCTTGCGACATCTGAAGAGGTACAAATATTATCATCCCTTCAAGTGTGATCACTGTGGAAAGCTCTTCAGCAGCGGAAGCAGTTTGTCGGAACACATCCGGATCCACCCGCTCGTAAAGTGCGAATTTTGTCATAAGTGCTTTTCAAAGCCCATGCTGACAGAGCACATGCGGTTGCATACAACTACGACAGAGTACGAATGCTCAGTATGTCATAAAAAGTTCAGCAATTCGTCGAACTTAAAGAACCATTTGCGGTGGCATACGGGCGAGAAGCAATTTTGCTGCAATATCTGTGGCAAATTATTCATCCTGGGAACCGACCTGGCTGTTCACATGCGGATCCATACAGGAGAAAAGCCATACTGCTGCAAAGTCTGTGGCAAGTCCTTTAACACGAAAACTCAACTTGTTACTCACACGCGTACACACACGGGTGAGAAGCCTTATGGGTGCCATATATGTGGTAAAGTCTTTGGTGAAAGCGGTACACTCTCGAAGCACAAGAGTACTCACACTGGAGTGAAACCACATTGTTGCATTGTATGTGGGAAATCCTTCAGCCAAAAGGGTAGCTTGGCACTTCATATGCAGTCTCATGCAGGGATTAGGCCATACTGTTGCAGTGTCTGTGGCAAGTCCTTCTGCCGGAAAGTCCATCTTCAAGATCACTTTCGAATTCACACGGGTGAGAAACCTTACGTATGCATTGTTTGTGGCAAATCATTCAACAAGAAATCTCATCAGGTAACTCACTTACGGACTCATGCATACCAGAAACGATACCGTTGCAATGTCTGTCGAGAGCTCTTTGCTGATAAAAGCTCACACGCGAGTCACATGTATAGTCACACAGGCGAGAGTCATTGCTGGTGTGATATTTGTGGTAATCTCTACACCGATAAAAGATCACTCTCGAAACATATGCGCATTCACACAGATCAGAGAACTTTCAACTGTAATATCTGTGGCAAATCTTTCAGGCAGAAATCCCACATAACACATCATATGCCTTCTCACACGGTCGACAAGCCGAACTGAAGCAATGTGTGTGGCATGTCCTTAGTCCGGAAAGGCAACTTATCAGGTCACATGTGGGCTGACACGGGCGAGTAGCAACACCGTTGCAGTATTTGTATTTAGTACTTCGGGAGAATTGCACTCTCGAAACACATGCCGATGCGTACACACGAGACGCTATACTTTGGAAACGACTGTCGCATATATTCAGCCAGAAAGTCTATCCAACCGCTCACATCCGACTGCACGTGGATGTTAATGCACACGAATGCTCAGTAATGTTGTAAAATGTACATAGAATCATATAACGTAACCGTGCACTTGTAAACCAGAAGCGAGATGGGGGCCAGACTATCCCTTGCTTTGTGGGGATTTTAATATTATAATGTTATTTTCATTTACGTCCCACTAACTAGTCCACGAGATTTCGGAGTTCCAGAAGACATCTCCAATTCTGGAGATGTAGCCAGGCCCCGGCGATCGCACACAGCAGAGAAGAAATAAGTTCATAATTTAGAAAGGCACCTTCCTGGCGGTCCATCGCTTTGTACCATTTTCTCTGAGATACCATTTTCAAATAGCATAAAGCCAGGTCGATGTGCGAAAGGGGCAGAGGACATTTCATGAGTTACCTCCTCGTCAATCACAGGTGTATGATACCCGCTTGTTCGCAGCCTTGGGAGACCCTTTTCATGTTTTCTTACTTCAGTGGAAGTGTGCTTATTAACACTCATTTAGGAGCCGTCCAGATGCGAGGATAATAAGTAATCTGGATGAACACAGAAGAAACGTATGGCAGAGAGACGAGTGGTAAAGTAACTAGAGGCGAAGGAAAAATATTCAACGACTGAATGCACAATTCAAGAGGAAAATAAGAGCCGAGTCATGTCGTTATTGGGAATGAAATTGATGAAAGTGATGCAGAAGACTGAGCATACCTGTGCACCCCTTCCTCCATGTTACTGGTGCATTCCTTTAATTATGAGCAGACCACTAGCTCAAAGCTATACCTGCTCCCTCTGTTATTAAGTCTGTCAACCTGTTCTCAATGCAAATTGAAAGTTTAACTTCAGTTGCTTTAGCTATTCATGAATATCACGTAGTTCTCGGGGAGGCGTCTGTGAGTAAGAACACGTATGTCGACGGTTGGAGTATACTTGTTCTTTAGTCTCCATTTTTGTTTACCGGCTAGCAGAGACTTGGCCACTTGCCTTTCTCTAATGAAACCTGAAATGAGTCACTGAATATCTCATATCTCAATGTTGCAAGTGTTGAAGAGACATACTGAGTACTGAAGCCTTTTCGTCATGTCAAACTAATATTCGCCTGTTACAGGTCTTCAGCATGAATTGTTAACTCTTGTGTCTCAGTGGTGCTAATGGCTCTTCTTGACTTCCAGACATGACTATTGGGTATCAGTGAAGACGTACCTACATAAATAAAAAGTTACATAATCCGACTATGTTTAATCAATCAAAAACCATGAATCATTATGGCAGGTGTGTTTACAAATAAGGCCAGAAAAAGCGGTCTGCGGTAAGTGGCCTTAATATTACGTTGCGGCTGGACGATTTCAAGATGAAATTAATATCCACCACAAAAGAAAGCCCGAAGGGATACTAACAGAAAACCACTTTGTGGTTAACTAGAAAATAACAGGAGATTCAATCTGCTTGGCTCTATAAACAACTGTGCATTGCTCTTCTCGATCGCCTAAATATCACGAAGTGATCGCCAGACCATTTTTTTAATTTAAATCGTCTACTAACTGACCATCAGCGTAGAACAAGTTACTTGGACCCTCAATTGAATCTGAGTAACCTCCAATTCACGTCACTGGCCTATCATGATCACCCAATATATTCAATGTTTAAGGTTAAGGAAACGTGTCTGATGACCAAAGTACCCCTCATTGATTTTAAGTTAATTGAACGTGGCTGATGACCAAGGTGACCCTTCACTGAAATTAAGTGAAAGTGGTTGATGACCAAAGTTACCCGCCAAAACAACAGGACCTCAGGTGCTAGTGAATTAAGTGTAATATTACACAACATAAAACAGTATTATTTATATTGTTGTATGAAGTTGTTTCACGAACCAAAACAACAGTTTGAAGTCGGTGATTGGAATAAATCCATGAAATCCTGTGAAAGGAAATCCTATACTATTACAACTTTTCCCATGCAATCTTTTTGTTATGACTTTCAATCAAACCCAAAATAAACTCGACTCATTGGTAACCCTCAGTCAAACCCAAAATAAACTCGACTCATGGGTTACCATTAAATATTATTGGTCACAGACATCAACTGCATCCACTTGTATAGTAATATAATTTAAGCACGCAAAATAAAACAACTCCTTGATGAAAAATATAGCCAAGAATCATGGGTATCCCATGGACTAATCGCAGAGTGCTGTTATATTTTATCGAATACTGTGTGGTACCAACTCTTTGTGTCAAACTAGGATTCTCACCTCTCATCTAGGAGCAGTTGGCTCGCTACATTAGTTCGTGTTCCCAGCATCGGCGAGCAATCCCAAGAATCCCTTCCATGCACTTCAACCAGCATCCTATGTTTGCTTTGGAGGACACACCATCGACAATCCTTAACACCTAGTTGCACGACGAACATATCAAGAAATGGAATTCCTAAATATCTAAGGACATCCTGACACCTAAATAATGATTTAAATGCTCAGTGGAAATACGAACTATGACTGTATTATGGAAACATCGAAACTTGAATACAAAGTCAAATATTCGGAACTGTTACTGAAAATCCACTCTATTATTTGCCTACACAATAGAATTGAAATTCAAATAACTCCCCATATATTTTAACATCAATTATGTTGTAACACGCCCTTCTATTTCCGAACAGGATCCACCTCATAAATGTGAGCACCTGTTATCACCCCAGGCAGGTTTATACCTGCCGCTTTCAAACAAATATCACCACAGATGGCCTTTTACTTCAGCACAAATTCTTGTATTATCAGACAATATATCGGTCAACATTGTTGCCATCATGAATGAACTGAAGTCTAATGTGATCTGTGGAATATGATAAGCGTTTCACTGGTATTAATGGAGTTACTAGATGAACAAAGAATCCCTCTGGATATAGGATCCTATACAATGTTCAAACCATGGACCTCACCAATTCACAAAACATTCTGTCCTGACGATTATCCCTCGGGCCTTTTTACAAGGAAACCTCAGCATTATCTGTTACCTCTGTGATATCTACTAGGAACATGTCGCACTGAATCGCACGGTTTCATAACTACATGGAGAAATAGAACATATCTACCACCGACAGTTATGGACAGTTGCGTCGTTTCTCACTTCAACTTGACCTACAGTACTCCAGACACATATGACAATGACATCAACATCCACCGCAAAACTCATTAGACCGAACCCCATGCTATCACCTCCTGATAAATATATCGCAGCCTGACGTTTCACAAACAAACCATACCACACGCATAGCAATTATTCCTCATTCCATTACGATTTATTATTACTGTTATTTCACAATGTACCCAACTTAGGAGCGCGGGTTACTTATTTTGCTGATGAGTGTGTTTCCTTCACTTGCCAGATTCTTTTATTCCCTGACTGTGTTTTTCATCCGTTCTGCCGCCCTTACAGTGGTCTTGTTAGTGTGCCATTTCACTGTTAGCAGTGAAGATTTTCTGGAGCAAAAATGATCGCTATGCCACGAAAATGTCGGATATAAAACGTTAACATATTCATAAATGTCAGAGAAATGTTTTCGACAGGTGCAAATAAAGGAATGAAATATGAAAGGCGGTCAAAAAGAAAGAAGACAGAATATTGTTAAAATTTATTATTAAAAAACATATTTGATTTGGAAAAGATCTACGAGTGGATCGCGACAACAATTAATTCATAAAGGATGCTAAACGTGAAAACGGTTGAAGTTAAAAGATAAATAGGAATAATCGTTGACAATAACTCTGCAAGACATCAACATTACAGAATTTAGGCAACTTCATAAAATAAAATGGCAGAGTTGGGATCAGCATTCTATTTAATTACTACTTCACGATATACCGAGAAGGCGCCGTACCTAGCGAGAGAACTTTATCTCAAGACATTAGAATGGTATAATGACCTATAGAGCAAGGTATAGGAAATTAAATAACGTTCCGATTGAAGGTTTAATAGTCATATTGACAAAATACAGAGTTTTAATAAGATATTATAAGAAGCATTAGTCGCAGAATATTAGTAGGCCTTGTACTCATAAGATGACGAAAATGACCATGTCAATGTGTATTTCCGTTTCAACTGAGCAAGAAACCAGCTACGTCATGTGCTAGAAAGGCTGAGGTGGAGACTAGCTGGATTATGGGGACACGAGCCGACAAATCAATCCCATGATGACCAAAGACCTTTCCAGATGATCCCAAGAGGCTGATACGATGTCGTGAACGCAAATACAGCATCTCCTAGCCAGCTGGACATATAACAGTGTCGAGGGAAGCAGGAGGAAAAGATAAATCATGTAAGTCCATCTTATGTGCGCAATTCAAATAATATTTTGTTTGAGAAGTGTCATTTTATATTTTCATGAAATATACATATGAAGTGCTATCTTAAGTTATCCAAAGAAGTGATGTTACGCGGAAAGTCAATCAAAATAACAATGTTGGAGGTTATTAGGTAGTCATCTGACCAGAATAACAAGTTCATTGGATTAGGAAGTATTTAACCATTGATAATCAGATCTTACGTTCGTAATGTTGTCAATGTTGAATGAAAAGAGATTAACTTATCTTAAATACAGATATTATACGACATTGTGGTTGATATTAGGTCTACATTAGGGCATAATACTGCGAAGTGGAGTTGATATATAATCGTATACAGGTTATAGCAACGTCTTAGGAGGACATATGATGTTAATTAATGGAATCTGAAGAAAATTGAGAACATAATGGGATAATTAAGTGAACGAATAATGATTATATATTAACATGCGTCAAATTAAAATGGATTATTATGCTTAGTGTAATGTAAAGTGAGACATGAGATGTGTAGTATGAAGTAGATGATTTATATATGAAGAATGGTCGAGTGCTATGAAGAGTAATAATGATGATCATTGTTTCGTCGAGAGTTAAGAAATAGATAATTTTATCGACGGTCTTAGGTCAATTGACGCAATTTCAAGGTAGTGGATAGTTATACTTGGTTCTCAAATGCATGTTAGTTCTTCAGTAATCCACATATAGTACAGAATACGATCTATATAACGTGCCCATGTTAACAAATATCTGTAGATCATCAAAAATAAGTCCACGTAGGGAGGATGACGCAAATGTAGTATATGTTAGTACGAATTTCTAACCACAAACATCTTTATTCAAACAAGGAAGTTAGAAAGCTTATTTGATTACATCGAATGATATCACTGTTAATATTATCTGTAATTGAAGGTTGACAGTAACTGATAGTCTTCTTACAAGTTAAGACTATTCAATATCTAGAATAATTGCATTGAATAGTCGACAGATATGAGTGATAGCATGATGACAGGTCGCGTACAATTAATGTGTTGGCACTTTAATTAATTTTTGAAATTAATATTGAGTAAATAACAGTAATGATATTTAAATTATTTTATTTTTGAACGAAGTGATGACTTAATGAGTTATCTTTTTCATATAAGTAAATAAGGACGATGAGAACTTTGAAATAACTAGAAAGTATTTTCTTTTTATCTCAATTAACAAACAATTATGCTGATAATGGAATATGGACAGCTACTGACAAGTGAAGCTAACTTACTGTGAATTGATTCGGTGATATGTGTGTAAATCAAGTGAAAAATTTATGAAACCAGATTATGTAATGACGGTTTAAAGAAAGAAATGTTTTTTATAATTGACTATAGCCTAAAGAATCTGCATTAGAGATATTAGAGACATTTTCCACCTCCCAGTCAAACTTGTATATATTTGGAACTTGTTCTTTTCAATTTAATTAAAGGCCTCCCTCCTTTCTTTTAAAACATTTGAAACATAAATGAACTTCAAAGTCAGTTAATAATATTTTTTCCTTGAGATCATATTATTTCATTAACTTTGTAAGATTTTCTCTTTATTAAACAAAATCGAATTAGAAAAAAATATTCACTTTTTCAATGACTTAAGTATGTAGTCTTAACACGTTGAGTGCCAAGCAACCCCACATGGGTACGTGAGAGTAGTCAAGTTTTTGAACTTCACGTCCCTGTATGGGGTCGTACGTTCGTTCTAAATAGAGAAATGTGCGAACCCATTTGGGTGCGCAGTAAGTATGTGATTCGAAGCTGTATAAGTTCTCTTCCTGCCATCTGCTGGTCGTCTATTTAAGTACGTGCATAGTCCACCTTCCATTCCTCAATTCCTGTTTTGGCGCGACCCCATATGTGTACGTCAAGAGTGCTCTGTAGGGTGACAAAGTCATTGTCTATCTCGCGCACGGATTGTTTATGTAAGTGTGCAGTGCTGTGAGTTTCCTTTCCTTTTTTAAGTCGTTACGAGTAAATCGAGCAGTAAAATACTTAGTGCAGATAGTCTGGATGATATATCGAACAAGTCGGACAATTATGTAAACGAAGTATATAGTTTCAGTGATGTTGAACCCAGTACAGAGCACGTTCATCCATATTAATGAATTACACATCCTCGCTGTATTCCGGGTTTCCAAGCCAGCTGTTGCAACAATTATGACCGTCTTCAACGATATAGCCACTGGTTTCCCATGTTGCACAATCATCGCTGTTAGGTTCTCTTACTCAAATTAAATGTTATACAAATAAAATTATATACTTATTCAGTATTCCGTAACTACTAATTATTCTTATAATAATATTCTGTTACATCCTAATTGACCAAATTTACATGATTTTCACTACTTTATATAACAACCAACATTTTATACGAAAATTTCCTAACCTAAAATCGGAAGATCGCCATTTACAAACACTTCCTGACCTAAAATCGGGGATCGTACTTTTTTACGGCTCCAGTATGAACAAGCAGACGCATCTCTCATAATCAACAGCATATAACGCGTCCCTGTAAAGGAAAAGGTAAGTATGACCGAGCGTCGGGACAGTAAGTACTGTATAAGTGCGACCCCATGTGGGGGCGCATGTTCGTGTACAATTCGTTATGACCAATACCACCCCATATGGGGTCGCAATATTTTATTTAATATATATAATAAGTTGACTTAATATATCATAAATACATCCTCATTTCAGGGATCATTTGCTTGCTTAAGCCTGTGAACTTTTTGGCACCAGGGAGTAACTCGATGTTATTAGCTCACGGCAATAGACGGCAATCCTATGAAATTCGGTCTGGTACTCAACGTTTTAAGTAATCGTAGGTTAAGAATTAATGAAAATTTAAGTGGAAACGACTCGGATCGCGAACTGATGACTTCCATTGCGTTCGTTATGTTTATTCAACCGTATACCCCGATGGTCCGCTCTCGGTATGGATTCGTCACCCGAATTCAACAACGATTGGAAATTGATGATAAAATGACCTAGTCTGGATCTAATTGCGACTCGACCTGGACCCGGGAACGGCGCATTAGCAAAATGATATTTGTTCACCAACGTTCTAAAGCTAGGCGTGTCCCATATAATTTCATCTGGTATGCTGATTTCTTGAATGTCTCTTTTAATTTCGATTATCCAATTATTCTTGACTTTTAGTGAGGAGGCATAATTAAATATGTTTAGTGAGTCAATCATCCATTTTTTGAATATGGCCACCAAATTTTAATCGCCTTTTTCCAATTGTTTCTGGTATTTTCTGAGTATGTTGGTATAATTCCGGAGACCTCCTGTTCATCCACACTCCTATGCGTACTGGGCCAATGATTTCCCTGAGGTTTTTCCTTTCTTGTTTTTCGATAATTTTAGTGATCTTTCTCCAATGATCGAGATTTCTGACGTGTGTAATACTTCAGGCTTAATTACAGTGCTACAATTCTTTTATTTAACATTCCGGGATATTGAATTTTGTTGTACATTTTCCATGTGATTCTATGGCCTACTTGTCATACAGAAATCTTTTTTTGCTTCATGATGTAGTGCAGATAGTTGAAGTTATTTAGTTGAGGAATTTGCCAAACCGAGTTACAAGATTTTGTTTCTGTAATCATGGAGTAGATCCTTGCATGAATCGGGTTTTCTTGTATGAGATTTGGATTCATTTTGGATGCAATAGCATGAAGGGTTTGCAGTACTGAATTAATTCAGCCTATTGTGGGATAGGATAACTATCATCTGCGAAGGCCATACATTTGATATGAATATTATCATTAACAATCTTTCCAGAAAATATCTTGTGGCAACCTCCAATGCTAAATACCATAGTAATACTGCTGATATACATTAAAACGTACTCTCCCCTGTTTTCAACTTAGTAGCTTGATGCATTCAATTATTATTGTTATTAGTTTGAGATAATTATTGTAAATATTAATTGTTTTAAGTGATGTAGCCATACGCCAAATAAACAAATAATAATCATTATAATTATTCCGGAGTATCCGTTGAAAGCAGAGGTGAAAGAAGGTGTTGGGGTGAATGGGTCTAACTACAATGTCAAGAATTGAATTTAGAACTTAAACTGAAGATTATATTTTCAGAACTTCAAACTTAACAATTTTTCAGAACAATGAAACATCTTAAAACAGTCTAGGAACAGACAAGATAAGTAATCTTAACAGATCCTGGGCTTCAAGCCCTCGCTTAACATTTCCTGAGATTCTAGCTCAAATTTACAAAAGAGCACAAATTATTCAGGGGCAGAAATCCCCTAATTCAAGAGCACTTGCTCTCCACAATCTAAATTTCAAGCCTTCCAGAGGTACACTTTACAATTACAAAACTTGCAAAAGAGCAACCAGGCTCTCAGTCTCTCAAGCCTACTAAAGGCAACATTGCATGAAAATCTGACAATCTCTGGTCTAGCAAAGCACTATTTACAAATAGAAATATTGTTGCACCGAGGTATCTAGTACCCAACCTACAGGGCCATAGTGAAAAAGAACAGGTTAAATAAGTGGCCCGAGTACAATTTGAATGGAGGCGTCGACTTGCTCAATAAGAAAATTAAAACCTGTAGGGCAATAGGCCGATGAAACAGGGGCTAATCCCAAACTACAGAGGTAGCACGGATGGAAATAACTTTAATACATAGCAGAAACAAAAGGTTACTAAAACGTAGACACCTCAAACCAAGATGAAAGGAGCTCGAGAGGGTAATTTATTCTCTATCCCCGATTTACAGTTAAAGATTTTATGAAGTTTTTACATTAGCCTGCTGAAAGTTACATTTTTAGAAAGTTAGGTTACATAGCTAACGATTCGGAACTTTCTCTCGGGTTAAACTGCGGAGTTAGCAAGAAAGAAAGATGTTATGTGGCCATTACCTTGTATATGTACTAGCTGCCGACGAAAGGGGCCGCCCGCCTCCTGCTAAGCGCACACACTCTCAGATTGACGTTGATCAATTGGCCAATAAACGAGAAAAGCCGCAGTTTATAAACCCTCAGGGTAGGTTCGAGATCATTCACGATTAATCAAGACACACCCTCTGAATTTTCTTGGTAGATTTCAAAAGTAACACTCAGAATCGGAGAAGAAGCCTGTGATAGGTGGAAAATTAATTACAAAAATTAGTGATTGGTTGGATTCAAAATTGGTGGAAAGAAAAGTAAATATTGCCAACCCAAAAATAAATGAACATCAATTAGCTAAAAAACATGGAAATACAAAACTTCTTTAAATTATAAATTCTTTCACTTCCCACCAGGGTGCATGATCATAGTTTTTAGTGGTGTCATCTGTGGAAGAATGCCCAAACTTCTTGTTAAATGTCAAACAAAACAAGTAGAAATTCACTCACGTTAGGAAACTGCACAATAACAAAAGTATTCAATATTTAGTTGGCGACATCTGCTGATTAAAGTTCCAAGTTGGTGTAGTTTCAGTTTCACAGTTTCACCAATAGTGAAGTTCATTTAGGCGCTAGCTTTGAATGCGCGGCGTTGAGTTGTACCTCCCAGTACAATAATTATTGACATTTACTAATTGTAAGTTGACCAAAACTTTCGGATTTTCATACACAACTGATTGTACGTATTTGGACATGAAATCTCGCAAACTAACGTACTTTAAATTCCTCTAAATTTCACTCCTCTCCTGCAAACATGTTCCTCATTACGTCTGAACAATTTCGATGGTAAATGCACTAAATTTAATGTACCATCCTGAGAAAAATTATGACATCTTCCCTGTTGTAACAATGTGACACTTCTAACACACTCAAGCATCGTATATTTCGCCTTGTGTCTTCTCGGCTCAAAAATTTTGAAACTGTGATAAACAGCCACTAAAATAATACGTCAAATCAAACCCTACACGTAGCAAAATACACCAGACTACGTTGTATAAGTTACAGGAATACACAGACCATTAATTAAATCTTATCAGCTCCGATTTTCTGCTCATCGTCCTCTGTATGTATGGGTTTACTGGTTTATTTTCCACAATTTTGCATAATATTTTACATTTTAATTATGTTATTCTTATTAATGTCTTAATTCTAAAAATCTGAAAGACAACACAAAATACAACACGAAATATATACCCTCACAATTTTCCTCACATGCTAATAATATGCATTCGGGGAATTCACCGAGACTATAAACATTCGCAGTCCAAAAATCAAGTACACGTGTTTAGTGTTTGAACACCCTCAGTGCTATCCAACATCCAGATCCTCTACCGTGATGACACGGAAACTCTCACAGTAGAGCTCAATTAATAAGCCACCAGGTACTGTATTGATATTTGTGGAGCCTTCCAACATCAATATGTGAAGTTTGTGGTTGGTGATTTCAACAGTCATTATACAACATGGGGCTACCCAAGTACCGACAAAAGCGGATAGGCTGGGGTAGAATGTGCAGATTCCTGTGATCTAATTCTACTGCATGATAACACATTTCCTGCATCATTCAACAGTGCGAGGTGGAGGCATGGATATAATCCGAACATTAAGTTACTGTATTTGAGACATATCTCAGTTATCAGCGAAATCAGTGGGACAAGCGATCCCTCATCGTCCTCTTATATGCTAGATATATGCTGCAATCTGACCGCAGACTGTTCGGTTTAATACACGCACCTTCATGGCAGACTGTTATGCCTTTCAGCGTTTAATCTGCGACCCTCTGTGAATTTACACAATCCTCTGTTTGCAACTAGTTCTGTTGGCTCGTCTTAGTTCTGTACCGGTACGTCTTATCCTTAAATAATTAGAGTCTGAGTTCCTTTTCGAAGAAGATATCGTTTTACGAAGGCTGATGGGAGAAATATACCATTTCACTGCACGAGATCATTCTGAATTTTACTGAATTATATGATGATTTTGAAATATTTTGAAGCATTTCTCGTATTACAATTCCCTGAGGCTTCATACCGTATAGATAAACTAAGGAAATATTGAGAAACTATGCTGATCTCTTAGATAATGTTCCTTTGAGCTCCGGTAACATCCAAGCTTGGGAAAAAATCTGTAACTGCGAAATGTAACAAGAGGAGCGATGGAGGGAAGTGATCTAAGGAAGACTAGCCAGAAATCCTGCAGGTTTCTTAAACGTCTGAGTTGTGACCCAACAGGTAGAGAGGCAATGTAACAGCTAAACAGAATGCACGTCAGCTCGTGGAAAATGGTAAACCTCACCAACAACTTCAAAATGTTAAGGTCAAAGAAGTAGAGTATATTCATCTTACGCGGCTTTTCTGCATGGCAGCAAGTGACAGTTGTAAAAGCGGTAATCCAGGATGGATAAACGACATTAGATAACAGCAGATTAACCACGAACCTACTACGCTGTCGTAGCAGGGAGGGAGGTGTCACTCCCACGTGCTGCGTCCCAGGGGGTGAGTAGGGGGTCCTATCAGGTTTTCCGGCCGACTTGAGCGAAGTACAATAACTCTCGCGGATCAAACACACAAAACCTTGTGGGTGGGGGACGAGAGCAAGGGATGCTGAACAAATCTACCTGTCTTTAGATTCATTACCCTTGTGATTAGTACAACAAACACAGGAATACCATGGGTATGATGGAGGATTATTATGGGTTTACAGTATAGTACGCACCACTATGACGGAGGCTATCCGTTTGCCCGCAGTGGGTTGGAGAATCCCAAAGAGGTTCACAGTTAAACCCCAGAAGCGTGCTGTTCCTTGGAACGCAATCCCATGGTGTTCGTCACATAGTTGTAGAAGTCTCAGGGACCCATACTATCCCATGGTGTTCCTCACATATTGGGTACTAATGACAGGTAAACCCCAGACTCGTGTTGTTCCTTACATAGTGGATGTTTCAGGATCTGTTTTGTGGGCGTCATGGGGTCTTCGTTCCGAGGAACACCATGAGATAGTAGGGGTCCTTGAGATTAATACCACTCTGTGAGCTACACCATGGGTTTGAGTTCCGAGGAACAGCACGGGTCTGGGTTTTACCTATCATTAGTACCCATATGTGAGGAAACCCTCGGGATAGTACGGGTCCCTGTGATTAGTACCCTTGTGTGAGAAACACCACGGTGTAATAACTGTCCCTGTTATTAGTGCCACCATGTGAGGAACACCATGTTTTCGCGTTCGGAGGAACATCACGGGTCTGTGGTTTACCTGTCATTAGTACCCACTATCTGGTGAACACGACGGGTTAGTACGGGTCCCTGAAATTAGTACAACTCTGTGATGCACACTTTGGGTTTGCGTTCCGAGGAACACCACGGGATAGTAGGGGCTTTGTGATTAGTGTATCATGCCTGTAGCTCCACATCTGCCTTCCTAGTGTTCTATGTCAGTGGACCGTCCAAATGATGCTTTAGATGATGACATCCAAGTTCGGCACAAAGTACAAAGTCAGAGGATTGATTTTGGAATTATTTTAAATTTTGAATATTGTGAGTTGGATCCGCTGATTATCTAACGTTCGTATTCATCCATTCATTATTCACAATCAAGATTTGAATTCTGGTCAGAGGATGAATCTTTGAGCTTTACATTTTTATTACATTTCGTGCAGCTAGGGGCCGATGACCCAGATGCTAGGCCTCTTTAAACTACAATCATCATCATCACATCACGAAGAGATGGAGTAGACTTGGCTAATTGTTGCACATGTTGTAGTTCCGGCATGAGGAATGTAATCACTATACAGCTCAGGAGATTCCTGGGTTTGGCTGTTGTATGTTGAGTACAGTTTGAAATATTTACACATCCGAGTAGTAAACAACCCTTCCTTTGTTATACGTAACGAGTAGTAGGGCTGGCCAGTTTCAAAAACAAACAACCGTCAACAATTTTTGTGCTGAGACAGCACCGAGCTCATTGACTCCATGACCACGTGACCGTGACGTCACATTGTTTACCGATAAGGCCACGTGCTTGTGGCACTTGTCAAGATGACAGCTGTCATATTGACGGAACCTAACCTCACTTTTTAAACAAGAGGACGTTGCCAAACTCACAGCTGCCACCTTGACAGTTCCTAACCTTACTTTTTGCGAACAAGTGAACATGGCTGACCTTACTGCTGCCATCTTAACCACGTGGGCGTGGAATTGAATAAGTGGCAGCTGTCAAGATGACAGCTGCCATCTTGAGAGGTCCTAACCTTATTTTAACGGCTACGTTGGTGCGGAATTTGAACAAGTTAACTTGGCTAACCTCACTGCTGCCTTCTTAACCATGTTGGCGCGGAATTTGAATAAGTGACAACTATCAAGATGATAGCTGTCTTCTTGACAGGTCCTTACCTTACTTTTTCGGCCACTTGCGCGCGGAATTAGAACAAGTGAACGTGGCCAACCTTACTGCTGCCATCCTGACAGGTCCTAATCACGTGCACTAATTTTCCGCGAAATTTAAACAAGAGCGTGGCTAAACTTACAGCCGTTATCTTGACAGGTTCTAACCACGTGCACTTGTTTGGCACGGATTTTGGAAAAGAGTGCTTGGCTAACTTCACAGCTGTTATCTTAACTGGACTTAGCCACATGCTTTTTTTGTGGAGCGGAATTTTGTACGATCCTAACCTCACTGCTGTCATCTTGACGGTACATAGCCGCGTGGAGTTTACAAGTGGAATTTGAACGACCCTAACCTCACTGTAGTTATCTTGACGGGACTTAGCCGCGTGCTTTTGACAAGCGCAATTTGAACGACCCTAACCTCACTGCTGTTATCTTAATGGGACTTAGCCACGTGATTTTGAGAGGTGCGGCATTTCTGGCACTAACTTGGAGGGACTTAACCTCAGAGGTCTCTAGTTTTAGAGCAAGCTGCCCTTATCGACTATCTTGTAGGGTCTAAACTTAGAGGTCTCTAGTTTTAAGGCTAGCTGCCCTTATCGACATGACTCTTCCCGACACAATCTTAGAAGGGCCTATCCTCAGAGGATTATAGTTCTAAGGCTAGCTGTCTTTCCCGACATGCCCCTTCCCGTCACAATCTTACAGGGCGCCTAAGGACTCTAGTTTTTAAGGCTAGCTGTCCTTCTCGACATTCTCCTTCCCCAATACCATCTTGAAGTGGCCTAAGGGCCCTAGTTTTAATGCTGGCTGCCCTTCTCGACATGCTCGTTCCCGACACCATCTTAGAGGGGTCCGTAACCTCAGACGGTCCTAGTTTTAAGAATATCTGCCCTATCTATCTTGGTAGAAATCATAGTATTGATATTTATACAATTAAAGGGCTAACTGATGACGATGCCCCAGTCTAGTTTGCATAGAATAACGGATAAGAGGATTAGTCGAATATGTATCGTTAATATAACGTTTTTTGCTTCAGGTATAGTTACGTTATGATATTAAACTGGAATGCATGATGTAGAGTTGTCTTCTTGTTCTTTTTACCTCCTGATAATGTGTGTCGCATAAGTTTTTACTTACCTATTTTCTTTTTACTCTTTTCGTATGATAAAAGAAGAGGAGGGAGCGGTGGGTGGAAGAAGGGGATGCGGTAAGGAGAAGGTAATACTCTTTTACCCTATCGATTTTTTTACTTATTCATAACAGTTTTTCTTCTAAAAATCATAAGTAGGTGGGCAAAGGAAGAATAGATGTGTAATGATAATATATTTTAGAAAAAATAAAACAATATACAATTTTTTATTTGTATCATTTATCGTCATCATTATTAGTGATTTTTCTATATTTCAAGTTAATCCGTTTAGTAAATAAAACATTATAGCATTTTTTATATTATTCATTATCATAAATATTATTATTAGTTAATTTGAACATTGCAAACAAATATTATTATTAGTATTTATGATGCTATAAAAAGAAATGATATAATTTTCTGAAAATATTTTACATATTCATTATTTTTTGAAAATAAACACAATGTTACATTTTACATATGTGGTGTATATTTTACATCTTGAATATAGAAATAAAAATAGAATTTTAAATAAATGATGATGTAAAATATTTTTGTAGATAATCTTCCCCTTTTTACACACAATTATTACATTTACAATAATGAAAGTTTTATGAGTATTATTTACATAAAAACATGCCACAAGAAACAGCTATATATTGTTGTTGTTGTTGTTTTACACCCATGGTACAATCGTGAGAGAATCTCTATTCCTCACACGTTTGTTATCAAATAGAATTATGAACATTTATTCTGCTCAATAGTAAAAACATGATATCTGTTATCTGTCTACAAAGTCAGCATTCTTAGATTCTAGTACATTACCATAGCGTTGAATATATAAATGCCTAACTACGCTTGAACGTACGCCTTTTGCCTTCGTCACAGATTGTGAATTTTGCTGTCTCATATGCATACATTTTTGGTGCTAAACTAATAAACACCGTCATAATATTCATACCACATTAATTTTTCATAAGACCTAAACTTTCTTATTAAGTGGCTTAATGTCAAATTGATTACATGGTAAATAGGATGAAGTGTCAAAGTATTCAGAATGGTTTCGCATTACATTGGAGAAGTTTGTATTCCGAATATGATAAACATAACTATCTCTATCCGTATACAAATGTGAAAGGTTTGAAAACTGCTGCTTTCCAAATCCATAATGAAAATGATACATTTTTAGTTTCTAGAAATCTTACACGACCATTCCCACCATTTCAACAGTAATCAGGTAACGATCAATGACATGATGGGATTAAAAATTCGGTTTTGAGACATACTTGCATGCCCCATGCCGCCCTTCTCATTTGTTAATTAAATGGATGTCGCGATGTTTGCGAAGGTTTTCCATTCATTTTCCATAGATGGAGTTATTCATGAGTTTGAAAAACGTACTCTCAAATGTTGATGTAGCACGTAGACGATGCTCTGTATTTAAATCCATATACGGTTTAAGCCATGCTTCCTGCTTAAACGGGATAATACGGTGAATACACTCTAATTGTAAGCCGTATTCTAGACTTTGAACAAGTCATTGAATGTGAATAACATACCGCTTTTTTAAATAGAGTAGCTGGCAGTTTAACATGCTTTGATGTAATATCAGGCGGAATAAATTTTTCAAAGCAGAACGGAGGATCAGAATGTGAATGATGCAGATTAGAAGGGTATGTGCTAGGGAAACTTCTAACACGAAACTTCTATTAGGATGTTTAGCATCTAGATAAACATAAAAAATATTCAATTTGAGTTTCTTTTAGCCGTAAAAATCTTTATATTGTAAAGCCTGTGACATTGCATACCCGTACGTATTAGTAACATCAAAATACATATGATATGAATCTTCTTTCTCTGTATCATAATTCTTGAGGTATGTATTATTTGCAATTGCATGTCTGTTAACAAGCGAAACAAAGTCCACGTTCAAAAAACAAAAGCATGCCAACATCAGTAAGAAGATCAAGTTTAACTCCTGTACATTACATGCCTCGAAAGACCGGGAGTCGTGTAGTAATAGCAAGGGTATAGAGTTAAACACATTTTACGAAACTTTTCAAACACATCACAGAGTAAAATTGTGTCTATTTTTAAATGCAAATCAGGATATTCACGGAATTACTTTATATTAAATATTGACCACACATTATATGCATGCAAATAGTCTTCTTCTGAAATCGATAGTGTATGCTTATCATATGCGGAAGAGCTTAGTGATAGTGTACCACATTCATTTATTACACTTGTAAGTGCTGTCTGAGGAGGTAATTTTGTTTTTTCTAATGTCTGAAAGCTTTGAATAAAGTCATATGGCAGAATACCTTTCCTCATACAAAGTTTAAATTTCTCAGGATCTGGAAGATACTGATGAATATATTTTAAGTCCTCGCTTGAAAGTATATTTAAAAGTGTATCAAGAGAAAGGTTTATAAATGTATATGAATCTAGAAAGCGAATGCTTATATCGCCTACACGATGACTGAATGAAATAATGCGCTCATGATTTTGTGCAATTACTGTGAACTTTGTGCAATTTAATCGTGCAAACTCTCGAACAATGAAGTAAGTGGCTGTCGTAGCTTGACAAGTTATGAAAATCAAGGAATAAATTTATTAACACCATATACAATATTACAGGATTCATGTGCAGGTCCACGATATTTTCCATATACTTTTCTTTCTACTCTTCCTACTTCTAATCTTCCTCCTCCTCCTCCTCTTACCGTTGTTGACACCTTGATATACTTGCATGATCTGAGAGTAGACGGATAAGGGCAAGTAGTTTTATATTTATTAATATGCATAATATATCCTTTTGTCAGTGTGCTCGTTATGATCAGAACAGTAAGACAAAAGACAACGCTTCCTGTGCACCGTGTAAAAGAAAAGACTGATACGTTTCGCGAACGACCACACAGTGTTCTTTTACCGGATACAGTAATATGTATTATATTCGGTCCGTCGAACACGGGAAAAACTACTGTAATGTTGTCATTATTAACACACCCCGAACGGATTGCGTTTCGAAAAAGTGCATGTGTATTCGAAGACCTTGACTCAAAATGCATATACAATGCTTAAGAACATTCTTTCGGTTTTTCCAGGAATAAAATATTGTCAGTACACAGGAAACGAATGTGTTGTTGATCCGCAAGAGGCTAAACCTAATTCTGTATTTATTTTCGATGGTGTTGTCTGTGACAAGCAAAATCATATGCGAAACTATTTTTGCTTGTGTAGACATTTTGGGATAGATGTTTTCTACTTGTGCCAAACATATGCACATCTTCCGAAACATTCAGTGCGCGACAAAGGTAATCTCCTTATCCTTTTCCAACGAGATACATGTAATATACGTCATGTTTACGATCACGACGAAAACATGGATCTAGACTTTGAAACGTTTAAAACCCTCTGCTTACTATGTTGGAGAAATAATAAGTATGGTTTCATGGTCATCGATAAAGACAGTCCATTTAACAAGGGTCGATATAGGAAAGGTTTCGATCATTTCTTCGTTATCGAAACATCCACTACAAGTAAGAAGGAGAAAGGTAAAAAAATTTTTAGTTTGTGTTTAACTCTCAAGACGAACAGATTACACAATGGACGTTCTCGACAGTAAGAGGATTAAAGAAGAAGAAGAAGAAAAAGAAGAAAATGGTGTATATATTTGCTGAGATCATGCTAAATGTAATGAATTAATAATTGAACTCTGTGAAATGCCGAGAAATCTAATTCCGTATTTACCCGCCGGTTTCCTGAGCATGTACGCAGCTTTGCAGGTACACATTTTGGAATATTTTACCTCTTCACACTAGGATGTCAAGAGATGTAGTGGAATGCAAGTATTGTAATAAACATTACGATTGGCGGGGAAAGAATGGTTCGGATGACTGGGATGGTCAATATCCAAATATTCGACATTTTCTCTGGTGTACACAAGCCTCTACAGACGAAAAACATTTAGTAGACACTGGTATATTAAGATAAAATAAGGGAAAATAATTCAGTCTCTAAACATTACTCATAGTACACGGATCGCAGCACAATGAACGGATCGTGCGGTAACCTTATTTCTGTTACCGACCCCATCAAGCAGGATGATGTGTCAACGAAACGTTATGTGGATAAGGCAACTATGTAGTTGGCGTTGAATACTCTCAATCGCACGGTAGATGGTAACTCTTCGCTAATGAACAAACGTCTCGCAGAGATAAGCGATCCTAAAGAAAACAGTGATGTTTGCAACAAACGTTATGTTTCTCAAGCTATTGAAGGGCTAAAGTTATCAACTACTCCTGATAGAAAAGAAGAAACATCCTGTACAGGCGAATTACTAATCGAAGCTACTGCAGATGCTGTTGACATGAAAGGCAAGAGAGTTGTAAACATTGGCAAATGATGCTGCAACATTACAAGATATACAAACACTACAGGAGAGTATTGCCTCTATGCAAAAGTGTGTTTGTGATCATCCTCTAGAACTGAATGGTGATATTCTAGATGCAAAAGCTATGCGCACGGTGAATATTGTAATGCCTGTGGAGTACGCCGATGTCGTTTCCTACGATCTTGTACAACATTTGCAAATTAAATATATTAGAAGAAGACGTCTCCCGTCTCGTAATCTCTTTTTCTCTAGCCAACGATATATTTAATGTTGAGGGTAAAGTTCTACGAGAATTAAGAGATCATACAGGAATGTGTGATGCTGATGACAATACTGCTAGTAAAACAACTGTTGCAGATATGTTGAAAGCAGAACAAGACATTTGTGCTCGTTTACAGAAACTTGAAGATGATTGCAACGTAAACATTCGACAAAATCCTAGAGAAAACAGCATAACGTTCCAGCACAAACGACTAACGGGAGTTCAAGATCCTCAATTACAACAAGATGTAAATAAGCAGTTCCTCGAAACATACGTTCAAATCAAAGAGAACGTAAACGATTTTAAAATGACTGTTCAAACACGCTTCGACGAATTGAAAAATTATTTGAAACAAACATGAAATTATACAGAGAAACCGTTGCGGACAAACTTGCTGTTCTAGATAAAGACGTTCAATATCGATATTGGTACAGAAAACATCTTTAATGTCCGTAACAGAAGAATAACTAATTTAGGAACACCTAAAGAAGCTAATGATGCTGTTTCAAAAATAATTTCTTGCACAGTATTCTCTGAGTAAAGAAGCACTTTCCCTCATGTATAAATTTATTGAAGACATTACGCTCAGTACGATGCGCTGAGTTGAACAGCATATAGGGAATATTCTTCATTGCGTCCTCTTATTGCCGAAATACAGAATATTGTGCACGAAAAGCTAAATCAACTTGTGCCTTATGCTCACCTGTTCGATGTTAGTGCTGATGGCATTATAGGAGTAAAAATAATCGCTTAGTCGATTTACATGATCCTGAAGAAGAGGGAGATGCAGTCAATAAGAGATTCCTAGAACAATATACGAACGTATGCAGAATGATTTGATCAAACTTCGAGTTTAATGATCTGTCCGTCTCCATGAACAATAAGCGATTGAGCACCTTGGCTGCACCTCACAATAATCAAGACGCAGTAAATTTTCAGTGTTTACTTGATGCTGTGAATATACTTGCAATTGAAAATTCTGTTACTCGAGAGAAATCACAATTCTTACTAGTCATTTAAATGACCTACTTTGACTCCTTCCTGATGGTAAATTAGATATGAAGAACAGACAGCTTGTCAATCTTGCAGAAAGGAAAAATGTTCGGGATGCTGTAACCTTTGGTCAGTTTCAAGATCATGTTGCCGCTACAACATCTGCTATTGCTAGCATTCATAATTTACTGGATAAAACCATCAGTTCGTTGGAACACCTACATAGTGAGGATATGAAAAAATTAGTAAAAATGTTGCGCAAAAACATTCTTTCGTCTTAAGAATTGATAGCATTAATAATGCAAGTTCCCCTGATGTTATGTATGTGTTGCACAACGGTAGTTCACAGTATACATTCCCATATAATGGTAAAATAAAAGTACACAGTATTATGCCCGAACCCGAGTCTCTTCAATGCATTTTAAATGTAAAAGGAACTAAAACGAGTGTTGGTACAGTGCATTCTGTTCAAGGTGGAGACAGATTAGCATTTATGATTAGCAGCAGTGCTCTTGAATCAGGTCCTACTATTACTACACAAGATCTATCGCTTTATGTTGAATTATAATAAATGTTTTATTGCGCACAAATGTGCATGGAAAAAAATTCTTATGAGCAGTCGTCTGTACAGAATTTTGTTAAGGATTCTATTCTTAGTTTATACTTAAGTACGTGATAGCGTTCACAAAGTTCGCCTGCAGTCCGGACTTGGCTCATGAAAGCTCGCTTTAATACACAGGCGTTGGTGAAACCCATGGACTGAGAGTCTGGTCACAACGTGTCTCAACTCATAGCCTCCCTGAGTCCAGTTGCGGTTGATCATCGCATCACACTGGTAAAAGTCCCACCATATGCTGTCTCTCTTTTGTTGAAGCTCTTGTAGGAGTTCCTTATACGCTGGAGTGGCCGGGAGCAGTAGTTTCAAACGCAGCTCTTCCACAAAGAATAATTCCCTCGACAGTTGGTATACGAGGCGTGATGGAGTGTACTTTGACAGGCAAAGTACTTTCTTTAAATAGAATGCTTTCACCTTCTCTATACTATGTAGTTGCCTCTTTCCAAGATATATCCATATATTTTCTAATCCATAGGTGGCTACAGGACTAACCTTAAGATGAAATAACTCGATGGCACATGATAGTGAGAGATGGCTCAAAGATCTGATGTCGTTAATGGATTTTATGGCAGCATTTAGTCGGTCTTTTACATGTAAAGAGAACACGTTCCCCGGTGTTTGAAAAGTGACTCCTAAGTACTTAAAATTTGTGACTGACCTTAGTTGTCGAATTATTACACACTGTCTCGTGTTTAGAACTACTTCGGTCCATGTGTAATTTATTAATAGCAATAAGCAAGTAGCAGCCAGTTTCGTAACAACTTGCCTACATACTAATTTATTTAGCTCCAAGCTACATTATTCAATTTCCCCATATAGATAAACTTTATCTATCTCTCCAACATGTTGCTATTAACATAATTTCTCCTGTCTGCTCTTGGCACACGACTGGGACAGATGTTCGACCTAGTTTCGGTTTTCGAAAACAACTTATCCCAGCTCACCAGATGATCAGCCAGTTCAACCTTATGTAGCGAGAGTTGTTTTGGGGAACCGTGACCACATTCTAATTTATTCAGCACTAGACTACTTCATTATTTCTCCTTGAACTTTGCTGCTCCTTAGCACAAATATTTGGCTTCATCCCAGCATACAGAAAAACTGGTTAGCTCAGTGCGTCAAAAGAACAAATTTAACCTTGTGTGTGTGTGTGTGTGCGTGCGTGTGGATGGGAGTCAAGTAAACAAATTAATTCCTTGTTTTCTCTTCGAATCATAGTATATATTCCAGCAGCTCAGCATACTGCTTCATTATTTCGACTTCACTACGGATTCGACTGAATACCGCAACAAGGCATCCCGGTTGTATACTTTAGCAACGATGGCGGACCATGCACTACGTATCGGTTTGTCTGAGGCTTCTAATGGGATATCTGCAGCTGAACCACGGTTTGTCAGAACTACGACGATTATTAACAAGTACTTGCAGTAGCCTCCAGGTAGCTGAGTATCGACGAATCCTAAATTTTATAATTACTAAAAAACCACCGGGGCTGCTCATGCATTCTTACTGTGTTGCTCTCAGTGAGAGCATTGATGAAGACAGAGGAGAAGCAGAACACACAGCTCATCGACAGCATTCTACGCCAATAACCAAGCAACCATCAAGGATGCAGCAGAGGGGTAGTATTCAACATCTAGAAGAGGTAGCACGATCTCTGCATAGACCAAGACCACTGGCTCTGATGCAACCAACAGACGACCTGCGCAGACTTTTGTACCCACGCTTAACGGTGCTAGTACCGACCACGGAAGAAGCTGGTAACTATCCCCAACTGCTCAAGATGCTCGCATAAACATACTGATAAGGACGATGATTGTTGTAGATAAATTTTGAATAGGAAAATTGTAATGAATAGTTTGGAATATTTTAATAGTTTCTTTATTTCAATCTAGGCTAGTACATCCTTTTTATCTATCCAATTATTGTGCTTTAAATCAAATCCTAACCACTTTACTACTAGTTTATCACCTTTCTTCCTTAATATTTTCTCAACCAAATATTGCTTAGCGTACTTAGGTCGTTGGAGTTCTTCGCTGTATAAGCAGCCAGCAATCCGTTTTCCTTGGTAGTCTCTTAGCAGGTAAGTAACTGGGTAAGTATGTTTAACTCTATCTACACTAAATAGTTCTGTTGTCCAGTTCGGTTTGTATCCTTTCTCGAACTGATGTTTTACTTTTGAAATGCGTACTATGTCGCCATCAGTCTTCTGTATTCTGCTGTAGACAAGCTGTTATCTTTAACGTCTTTTGGTTTCATTCGAATCGTACGATGGTAAGTATTGTTGTGGTCGTTAACCATTTGTATGATCCATGATCTGTAAACATTCTCCACATACGAGTGCGAAGTGTTCCATTTAATCGCTCTACAATGCTTGCCTTAAGGTTGCTGTACGTGATGTAGTGGTTAATTCTATGCTTGTTGAACCATTGTTTTACTTGTGTATTGCAAAACTCTTTTCCATGATCTGTTTGCACGTTTTTCGGGTAGCGTCTACTCTTCTTGTAAATCTGATGTAGTGCCTCCATTAATTCTTTTCCCTCCTTCCTTTTTAACGGATGTGCCCATGCATATTATGAATATATATCTATAATTGTTAATAGATTATGTTGTTTATGCTCTTTATTTCAATCTAGGCTAGTACATCCTTTTTATCTATCCAATTATTGTGCTTTAAATCAAATCCTAACCACTTTATAGCTCAGCCACGATTCCCTCCTTAATCGTAGTAGACGTACTTCTGGTGTTTTTTTGTTCTTTCTCCTGTTTTTATGCAATGATTCCTGCTTCCCGTAGTTCTTCAATCGATATTATTTCATTGTGCTGAGCGTTGTGTCCTGCTGCTGTAAATGCTATAAGTAGTTTCAAACGATTTACTAATTCGTTTGGGTTATCCCAGAATACGCAGTTAGAATCATTAGTGCTGTGTCTTTTCATAACCATTCCTGAACCTGCACGCACACTTGAACTTTGGTGTTTTATTATTTTCGTAAATGTATATCCATGGGAGGATCTTACAGGATGGTTTGGTTTATATTGTTTCCTATAAGCATTACTATAATTCAGTATGTCTTTGTATACTGGAAAATCGTCTTCTAAATTACACATTTCTCGTCTTGGAACCTTTTTAAATAGCAGCTCGTACAAACCTCTTGTAGCAGTGTATTCTCGACCTCCAACATATATCTTTCTTTAAACACAATTCTTTATCATCAATCTTGTACTGTTTGTTTTTCAAGCGTCGAACTCGGTACACAGTGTCGAGTATTTCTTTAGCCAATGTTCGGTTGTTTAAAATATTTAAATATTCCTGTAGTGCATTATCAATGACTGTTTCTACTTTACTTTTACCATCTTGTTCTCTGCTTATGTATCCTCTTCCTTTTATTTCCTTTTAAAGTTTTTTCTCTGTTTTGTAAGTTTTAGTCAGCATTAGTCAACTTTGCAGTCAATTAGCAGAAAGTACAGAAACCTTCTACAAGGTAAGGTGAAGGAGAATGAGCCATCAATTACCCTAATACCCTCTCCTCGGCAAAAGGATCTAATCGAAGGTAACATACTATTTACACACAACTGTAAGAAGGGTAGCATGTCGAAGATGAGGAGGAGGCGCTATAACCCCCTTTACAAAACAACTCCTTAATCAACCCCACCACATACCGAATCTTCACCAATCGAAGAATATCCGTACTATTTCCATACCACCACACGAAGTTAAGTAAGAAAACCTTGTCGCTTAGGCCAACCTACACTTCCCACTCCACACCTGTCAGCCAATCATAAAGCGTCCTTGATATGCAAGGCTCGCTCCGTAACAACTCACTTTGGTCCAACCGTTAAAAATTTACGGCCTTCCGAAGGCCCAACAATATTACAAAAATACCAGAAAAAACTCACATGCTCTCCAAATTTCACCAAGGAGACTGCGCTCCCGATTACTTACAGCCTAGTCAAGGCAACATTACACAAAAAATCTTTCAATTTCTGGCCTCTCTAGGACCAACATACAATTTACAATTTTTGTACACAGGGGTATCTATTACTAAACTACTGGGCATTTGTGGAAAAGAAGAACAGGTTAAGTTACTGGCCCGAACACAAGATCTATGGAGGCGTACACTTGCGCTCCTTGAAACTCGGTTTTAAAACCCTACTTGGGGTTGTGGCCCGATGATGCAGAGGCTAAACCCACACTACTGAGGTGACTAGAAGAATACGTTAATTGGTAGTTTACAGGAGAAATTTTACAATAACCGAAAGGAAGTTTTTATTTTAGAAAAAAGTTGGTTACATAGTTAAAAATTTGAACCTTCCCCTCCTGTACGTCTGCAGAGGTAGCTACAGAAATATAAAATTGGTGGCCATTACCTGGGCTGGTGTACTCGCCTCCTGTGTTAACACACACACTCAGTAAGTCGACGATCAATAAGACAAGGGATCATGAAAAAGCCGCCATTTTTATACCTGAGGGGAGGTTAGAGAGGGTTCTGAACCAAATCCCGACACACCCTCTCATTTTTATTGGCCGAATAAGAATCTACAAGAAGCCTGTGAAAGGCTGAAAAATAAATACAAATTTTTCTAATTTGCCAGATTCAAAAGCTGACGGGATTTGAAGGAAGTGTTGCAAATCTTGAAGTAACAAAATAAATGAACATTAATTTAGTTGAGAAAACATAAGAACACAAAAACTTAAATCACTAGTTCTTCCACCGTGCACCAGAGTGCATGACCACAGTTTTTGTAAGGACACCTATGGAGAAAAGTTCAAACTTCTTCTTGTACACTAAATAAACCATACATAAATCCAGTCAGTATAGACAACTTCAAAATAACACATTACTAAATTATTCAGTGGTGACATCTTCTGGTAAATATCCCAAATTCATGCATTTGTGGTTTCAAGTTTAGTTTGATAGATAGAGTTCCTTGAGGCGCTTCTTTTAAATGTGCGGAGTTGAGGTGTACCTCCCGGTAAAGGCTTCCCCCAAAGGTCCTTCCGTGGGGTGATACAGGAGAAATTTGAATGAAGAACATTTTCACATTGAAATTTTATAGATGATCAAAGATATCTTGCTGAAAGTCTTTGTTAGAAAATTAATTTGGAAAACAATATTTGAAGTCTTTTGGCCATCGTAGAAACCTAGGTATGCCGATTAAGTTTGATGGAAAGACTAGCCGCCGCTGCCGATACCCAGGTGAGGTACCCTGGACCCCCAAAGTACACTCAGATACACCTCTCCCTCTACTATGAGAGGGGTAGTCGTGGTGATGGTCGCCGCAGATCAGATGTTGAGGTACAGTCCCTAGATGGTTTGGCGGCGGAGTTACCGCACTTCAGCCCTTGCCCGAAAGATGGAGCTCCGGCGCGCCGCTCAGAAGGAGACTTCACTAGAGTGGAGTGGGCCCTTACCCCACTCCGGTATCGCTCGCCAGATGTTGAGATACGGCCGCCGACGGCTGAGAGGGTACTGAAACAATCTGGGCGACAGAAATTGTTTTGCTGGATCATAAAAGTACAATATTTATTTGCTTTTTGCAAGCGGTAGGAAGGCGGGCGGCATTGATGGATAGCGTGTGTCAGCAATGCGTGGATTAATGAGACGGGGGTAAGGTAATGGCCACCAGGTACTGGCTAACAGGAATTTTCTCGGAGGGAAAATTTTACAACAGTAAATATAATACCTACTTTTTATAATAGGGACAGAAGACCTCCCTATTGGCATTAAATACATTTTAAGATGAACGACGATTCTTAAAAGAAATATAACCGTCGAGTCTTGCCAGTGTTTAGTGGCGCGTGCAAAACAATCATAATTTACACAGGTTTCACCTGAGAGAGGTGAACCCTAAATACCCTCTCCGTGGCTGGGTTACTGGCCAATAAGGTAACCGGGGTTAGAAAATCTAAAATGACACATGGCCCATGGAATCTGGGGGCAAGCTTGCCCGCAGGAACGAAATTTTCAACCATGACCTGTTTCCAACTTTTAAATTGATGGGTCTACGTCCACGATCATATCCTTATGTAACCTTTTCATGGGAAACTTTAAGACTGGTTTTAGCCTTCTTCCATAGATCTCAAATATTATCGGGATCTATTGTCTCTGGTAATATACCATCAAGTGACCAAAAATTAGAGAGCGAAGTGTTAGGAATAAACATGAGAGTTGCTGGAGTGAACTTGTGTGACTATGAAGTGCTGAATTTAGAGCAAAAGCTAACCAATGCAGGGACGTATCCCGCCTGGAATGATCTTCATGATGAAATGCAATTAAGGCAGAACGGAGATTACGATTGACCCGCTCCGTCAGAGACGGTTGAGGGTAATAAGCAGAAATTGTTACGCGTGAGATTGACAGGTCAAAAGAGAATTTACGGAATTAGTTGGACGTAAATGCCTTAGCCTTATCAGAAACTATATACTGACAAGGACCAAAAGAAGAAAAAAATAGTATTCAAACAAGATATTGTAGACTGCGACGTTGCCAGCTTAGTCGGAAATAACCATGGAAATCTAGTGAAGCCGTCTACACACACCAGAATGAATACATTTCCGTTCCCCTTGGATTGTGGGAAAGTTCCGGGGTAGTCTATATATAGGCGTTCCATGTGGCGAGACCCTTGATGAGATGACAAGGGCCCTAGCTCACTGGGCAAGGTGGGCTTACTAAGCAAGCAAGATTTACAAGCTTTCACCATTTCTCTAATTTCATCGTCCATACCTTTCCAAATGAACATCTCTCGGATATTTTCCCGAGTTTTGAAGATGCCTAAATGCACCTTTCATGGGATTTCATGATAGTACACGAAGATCATAGGCACAAGCACAGCTGGAACCACAACTTTCATTTATGATCGTGCATCGAAGGGCGGAATAAACCCCGTTTCTCAACACATAAGGGACATGTTCACCAAAAGAAAGGGTTTCCATTACAGGAGCCAGCACAGGATCTTCACGTTGATATTTTTCAATATCCTGAAATAACACAGGGGCATCAATTAGAATAGCATTAATCCCCGAAGGTATGGGCGTGGGAAGATAAGAACTATCTTCCTGTTCGGTTGTCTCAACTTAATGAGAAAACATGCGGCTTAGTCCACCGCAACTATATTTTCAGATCCTGTAATATGTCGCACATCAAATTAGAAAGCAGAAATCATCATTGCCCATCGGGCTATACGACCCGTACTACGAGGCCTAGCTAATACCCAACTTAAGGCTTTATTATCCGTTTCTAGGTCGAATTTGACATGTAGCAGATAGAGGCGGAACTTCTCTAGTGCAAATAAAATTGCCAAACCCTCAAGTTCATATATAGAATATTTGGCCTCTTGAGCCGATAATGTCCTAGAAGCATAGGCATTAGGTTGCCTTCCGAGTTCCGTTTCCTGAAGAAGGACAGCGGCAACTGCCGATGACAATGCGTCTATTTGAACGATGAATTTCTTAGAGAAATCTGGCATGCCTAATACAGGGGCGTTATAAAGATCTCCAAAAGCTGCTTGCTGAGACGGCCCCCATTCAAATTTGACGCCTTTCCTGCGGAGTAAGTTCAAGGGCGCCGCTCAGTTAGCGAAGTTAAGAATAAATTTCCTGAAAAAATTCACCATGCCTATGAACCTGGCAATGCCTCTGATGTCCTTAGGAGGCTTGAAGTCACGAATAGCTTGAGTTCTGGAATGGTCAATGGAAACACCATCGGCGACACGATGTGCCCTAAGAAGGACAGAGAAGGTTTAGCAAAAACTACCCTAGATTGTTTGACAGTCAACCCAGCTTTCCGAAGTCGATTGAGGACTTCCTTCAGATGATATACGTGTTCTTCAAAGGTCTCAGAAAACACTACGGCATCATAGATATATTCGAATTTGCCGTCCGAGAAGACCCTACCTAGCAGTCTTGTAAGAACAGCTGCCCCCATGGGGAAGCCAATAGGCATGCGGTTGTATTCATACAAGTTCCAATCCTTGGCGAAAGCTGATAGATATTTCGATTCTTCTGCTAAAGGTTTCTGGTTATATGCCTGATTAAGATCAAGGATGGTAAAGAACTTGGCCTTTCGAAACCATAAGAAACAAGAGTGAAGAACAGGAAGGGGCACAGTTTGTAACACAACCTTACGGTTCAAAGCGCTGTAATCAATCACGGGCCTGAAGCCACCTTGCAGTTTCGGCACAAGGGAAATGGGCGATGAATACGCCGACTTAGATGGTCGAATTAATCCATCCTTTAACATCTGATTGATGATTTCCTAAGACCCTTAATTTTAGGTGGGGACAGTCTATAAGGCGGAAACCTAAGTGGAATCGAATCCGTAACCTCAATCTTATATTCGATAAAGTCAGTAACACCAAGAGTATCAGAAAATATATCAGGAAAGGACTGACACAACTTTCGAATACTTTCAGCCTGCTCCTCAGGTAGATGTCTAAAATCTAACAACATCTCACCCTGGGTAGACGAAACAGATGAGCACGACGCAAAATTACATTTTAAAAGAGGAATGTTACGGTTACTATCAAGTTTGAAGGTGCACGACTTGCTCTGAATGTCGAGCACAAGACCGGTAGAAGACATCAAATCGGCCCCCAGTATTACAGGGCAAGACAAGTGTTTAGCCACAAATAACTTCACTTTCCAAGTAAACTTTGAAATACGAATTTTAGCAAAAAATGAACCTAAAATTTCTAATGGAGATGAGTTAGCCGAATTGCATTTAACCGAAGAGGAACTATAATCCGGAATCTTACAAACAGTGTTTAATTTAGAATACCATTCTTCCGAAATTATGGAACACACACTCCCTGAGTCTAACAGGGTGGTGCCGGGTTCATGATTTACTTCAATTCTAAGGAATGGTACGAATGCAGGGGTCTCTGCCGCAATTCTGAGGCATTCTCTGGGGACTTCAATGGATGAATTAGAAGCAACTTTACACTTACCAGAAATTTTACTGGGTTCAACAGGGGCTGAGCCTCGGGAAGGTGGACATACTGACTCAGCCGATGACACTTTCTTCTTCTTAATGTGCCATCTTCTAGCGAAGGTTAGCGGTCAAAATGGCGATCTTGAATTTGGATGCAGCGACACAGAAGAGAGCCTTCGTGTCCAACCCATACCAGTCTACGAGGTTATTCATCCATAGTGTTCGTCGTCTACCAGGACTCCTACGTCCTCCTATTCTCCCTTGTATAACAAGCTGCAGGATTCTGTACTTATTATTCCGCATTATATGGCCGAAGTATTCCAGCTTCCGCCTTTTAATGGTCAGCATGACTTCAGTCTTCTTTTCAAGTTGATCCAACACCTCGGAATTCCGCATTTTGTCTGTCCGCGAAATGCGAAGCATCCGTCTGTACACCCACATTTCGAATGCTTCCAGTCTTTTACAGAGGGCTTGAGTAAGTGTCCAGCCTTCCATTCCATAAAGTAACGTGGGAAAGATGTAGGCACAGACCAGACGGAGCCTTAGGTTTAGCTGTAGGTTGCGGTTGTTGAGCAGTTTCTTCATCTGCATGAAGATGCTTCTGGCATGTTCAATGCGGACCCGTATTTCTTGACTGCAGTCCCATATCTGGTTGAGGTAACATCCTAGATACTGGTATTGGTGAACCCTAGCAATTGGTTCATTCTCGAGATTGAGCTGCACGTGGACGTCTTGCCGTTTACTGATGACCATGAACTGGGTTTTCTTAATGTTTATTTTCAGTCCTCTGTTGTTGTAAGCAACATTTACTTTGTCTAATAATACTTGGAGGTCTTCTGCGTTGTCTGCTAGCAATGCCGTGTCGTCAGCATAACGGAGGTTGTTTAGACGTTCCCCGTTGATAACAATGCCTATGGTGGACGGTTCTTCCAGAGCTTCTGCAAGGACAGCCTCTGAGTAAATGTTGAAGAGTAGAGGCGATAATACGCAGCCTTGTCGAACGCCACGGTGGATGTCTATTTCTTCTGACAGGTTTTTCTCAATCTTGACTGCTGCTTTCTGACCCCAGTACAAGTTGGCAATAATCCGAATGTCTCGTTCGTCAAGTCCGATGTTCTGCAGAATTTCCATCAACTTCCCATGCTGCACTTTGTCAAATGCCTTTTCGTAGTCTATGAAACATGGATAGACATCCTTTTTCATTTCCAAGCAACGCTGGACAAGTACTTGAATACAGAAAAGTGCATCTCTTGTCCCAAGACCATTCCTGAATCCGAACTGTGTTTCAGTTATCACTTCTTCACATTTAGCACGGATTCTGCAATGAATGATCTTTAAGAATATCTTTAGGATATGGCTCATCAGACTGATGGTTCTGTGATCTTCGCATCGTCTGGCATTTGCCTTTTTGGGGAGAGTGATAAAAGTGGACCTAAGCCAGTCTTCTAGGATTATTCCAGTTGAGTATATTTTGTTGAATAGCTCTGTCAGAGTACTGACATCATTGTCGTCCAGGAGTGTGAGGAGTTCTGCATGTACTTCAACAGGTCCAGGGACCTTTCCATTCTTCGTTTGGCAGATGACACGCCTCATCTCATCCTTCAAAATGGCAGGACCTGTGTTTGTCTCGTTCACATCATCTTCGTTAGGTCTATCATCGTTGAACAGTTCTTCTATACAAGACTTCCGGACCCTGAGTTTGTCAGTGATATCGGTCACAATCCGGTTGTTCTTATCCACCAGAACATGATGCCCTCTATTGCGATATAATCCAAGACAATCCTTTATTTTTGTGTAGACTAAAAGTGTCATTCTTTTGCTATAGGATTTCTATCTCTTGACATATTTCTGTCATCCACTGTTCTTTTGCAGCCACAATTTTCCTCTTAATTTCTTTGTGCACTTGGTTGTATTTATCTCTCGGTTTTTCCATTTCCACCGCTCATCCATGAGTTACAGTATCTCATCGGTCATCCACGGTTGTTTCTTGATCACGTGTTAAATGTTGTTTCCCCATGCCTGTTAGGATCTGTTTCATTCCTGTCCACAAGACACCAGTCATTTCCTATTCTTAGGGTTAGAGGAGGTTGCACCCAAAGTTGAGCAGGAGGGGGTGCTATTGATATTAGGGCAATTCATGTCGAGGTGAGTAAGTAAAAGAGCCACATTTAAAGCAACCTTGAGGTAAAACTGCTCCATTCCTCCTTCCACTCGATTTCATCAGTGGGCATTTATTTCGATGATGTTCCGTTGAACCACAAGCATAAAATTTGCTGGTGGTGAAAGTTCGGCGAGGTGGAGGCCGAGAACAGTTAGAAGACGAGGGGGCTCTTTCGTGACACGTAAGGTGTCGGCGTACCTTACTCCTTCAGCTGATACAGCCATAGCCTCTAACTCTGAAAAGGTTTGAGGACGAGACGCTGAACATAGATAAGACCGATAGGGCGGAGAGATGCCTTCGGCAATTGTTTTCACTTTTTGATCTTCCAAAAAATGCAGAGCGAAAACCCTGGTGTAGAATTTAATTTCTTGGCTGAAGTCTGCAAATTTTCATCCAATCGTTGAACCCTAAAATACAACTTTTGGATCAATGATAGCATGGCTTTTGCCGGAATGAAATTTGCCGTGAGGTGGACGTGGAATTCTTCTATGGATGACGTATCAGCTATAGCTTTAACTATTTTGTCCGAAAGGACGCCTACAGAATATGGATATATAATTTGAAATATTTGGGAATGCGATAGGGAGAACACTAACGCATGGTCTTGAAATTCCACAAAGAACCTTAGGAAAGAAATTACTTCATTAGTTGAGTTAACTGAAAATTTTGAAATGCCCTTCAGCAACATAGCCAATGGATGAGGCAGACTACTGAAACCGGGTGACATAACTGGTGACGGCATAGAAGGTTGAGAGTTCTCTAACACAGCATTATACAAAAAGAAATATAGAATTTGTCTAGGATGACCAAACTCAGTTTCCAGTGGGGCAGAAATTTGTTGAGTTGCCACAGATTTCCTACTTTCTACAGCTTTACACGAATTGTCCTCAGTAGCCAAGTTTTTAAAGGGACTTGGTCGGTTTTGGGAGCAGCTGCCCCAGTCAACAATTGACTCACTCTATTAGAAATATCTGAGAGATGTTCAACCAGATTAATAGCCTCCTTAGCATGATCCTCCTTTAATTTGAGATACAATAGGTCCCTAGCCCTGTTGTAGAAATGGAACAGTCTAGCCTGTACTCTCTTAAGTTGGTTAGGAGATGGATCGCTCACTTCAGAAAACTAACTACAGACGCTAGCTCGGTGGGAATAGAGGATAGAGCCTTAACAATTTCTTTTTCCCCAAAGACTGGGATGGAAATAGGAAATCCCATTGACTCTTTGAGCTTGGCAACATCTACAACAACCGTGCCTCCAGATTGTAACTTTCTAACGAGTAACTCATAAATCAATTCCTCTTTACCCAAGTACCCGGTAGCGAGGAATTCGCGAGGACCAGACATGTTGACAGATAAGTTAATAATTTTGAAAAATTCCCAGCAACCGAAAAAATTCCTAGAGTTCAGAACTAATCCTACGCTTAGCCATCTAAAATGGCTAAATCTAGACCCATTCATCCTCCCTCTGCTACCACCTGTTACTGGGGTTTAGAGGATCACACAGAGGTTAAAGGAGATGCTGTTTGGAATGGGTCTGTCTACGATATCAAAAATTAATCTAAAACTTTAAATAAAGGTTATATTTTTTTCAGACCTCAAAACTTAACAAAATTCTTCACTTAGTGAAGGAAAACCAATGCATCGGATACAATGACAACTTCGATACCAGAATACAAAACCCCAGAATAGGGAATTTAACACATTTGGGCTTCAAGCCCCTAATTTACAAATTTACGATGTCGTCAATGTAGCGTTTGCATAGGCAAGGACAGAAATCTCCCGATTCCAGAGCACTTTGCTCCAACCGTTACGGCCTTCCAAATGCCCCACTATATTACATAAATACCAGAAAAGAGCTCACATGATTTCCAAATTTAACCAAGGATACTGCGCTCCCAATTTCTTACAGCCTAGTCAAGGCAGCATTACTGAAGAAAATCTTTCAATTTCGGGCCTCTCTATGCCCAACATACAATTTACGTACACAGGGGAATCTGTTACCTCAACTACTGAGCCATCGTGGAAATGAAGAACAGGTTAAGTTACTGGCTCGAGCACAAAATATATGGAGGCATACACTCGCGCTCCTTGAAACTCGGTTTCAAAAACCCTACTTGGTCTTGTGGCCGGATGATGCAGAGGCTAATCCCACCCTACTGAGGTGACTAGAAGAATAATTTACTTGGTAATTTACGGGGGGAAATCGGTTACACAATCATAGTCACCTCAAGATAGATTGAAGGGGAACTCGAGAGGGTAACGCACTCCCTATCTCTGATTTACTATTAAAGTCTTTATGAAATTTTAGATTAGCCGAAAGAAAGTTTACATTTTAGAAAACAGGTGGTTACATAGTTAAAATTTAGAATCTTCCCCTCCTGTAAATCTGCGGAGGTAGCTACAGAAATGTAAAGATTGGTGGCCATTACCTGGGCTGGTGTACTGCCTGCCAAGGAATGAGGCTCTTCGCCTCCTGTGTTAACACACACACTCAGTAAGTCGACGATCAATAAGACAAGGGATCTTGAAAAAACCGCCACTTATATACCCGAGGGGAGGTTAGAGAGGCTTCTGGACCAAATCCGGACACACCCTCTCATTTTTATTGGCGGAATATGAACATACAAGATGCCTGTGATAGGCTGAAAAATAAGTTCAAAATTTTCTACTTGGCCAGATTGAAAAGCTGGTGGGATGAGAAGGAAGTGTTGCAAACCTTGAATTAAAAGAATAAATAAACATTAATTTAGTTGAGAAAACATAAGAACACAAAACTTCTCTATATCACTAGTTCTTCCACCCTGCACCAGAGTGCATGACTACAGGTTTTATAAGGACACCTATGGAGAAATGTTCAAACTTCTTCCTGTACACCAAAAGAAACCATAAATAAATCCAGTCAGTTTAGGAAACTTCAAAATAACACATTACTCAATTATTCAGTAGTGACATATTCTGGTCAATGTCCCAACTTCAGGCATTAGTGGTTTCAAATTTAGTTTGATAGATAGAATTCCTTGAGGTGTTTCTTTTAAATGTGCGGGTCGAGGTGAACCTACCGCAACAATTATTATTATTATTATTATTATTATTATTATTATTATTATTATTATTATTATTATTATTATTATTATTATTATTATTATTATTATTATTATTATTATTATTAAAGGTACTGTAGATAATTAGTGAGATATATAATAACTAACTGATAATATTAATGGACATCAACACGAGTCGTGTAACTCATTGGTGAGCGTTGTGGCCCCATTTGACTTCGCACAATATTTTAGATTAAGCGGCGCCAACTTTGGCGATGTTCAGCTTCTCTTAAAGCCTGCTGAAGAGTCATACCGGTGGTATGCAGGACTTGATCAATCCACCTGATTGATGTCCGTCCTCGTGCTCTTATGCCGACAGCTTTGCCTTCCATGATACACTTCTCCAGATTTTCAATATCCCGTCTTACCGTATGCCCGAAGAATTGGACGATTCTCGTTATGACGCGGCAAGAGGGATGTTCGGAGTTATCAGTTCTTGAATAATAGATGCACCGTCCAATGTATACGGAGCATCCTCCAACACCTTGAGGGTCCAGGTTTCGGAACCGTAAATGAAGAGAGAAAACACAAGATAATCAACTAGTCTAATCTTTGTACTGTTTGTTATTGCTCTGCTCTGCCATATTGTTGCAAGTTTGCTCAGGGCAACGCGCCCTAGGTTGATACGTCTCCTAATCTCTTTGTCAGAACTTCCGGTATCACAGATGGTCGACCCAAGGTATCTAAAGTCATTTACCACATCGAGTTTCCTTAATCGACCCATCAGCTGGATCTGTGCCACTCTGTCAATTACCATTAGTTTGGACTTGCTCAGGTTGATCTCTAGGCCTTATTCTAAGCTTGCATTTTTACCCTTGCTAGTAATTCTGCAATGCTGGCAAGGAGAGTGTTGTTTACAGAAAAGCGCGGGTTACTGATTTTTCGTCCACCAATTGATATGCCTTCAGTCCAGTCATTGAGGGCTTTCTTCATCACATATTCAGCACAGATGTAACATAGAATAGGTGATAATATGCAGCCCTGCCGGACACCTTGCGAAATACTGAAGAATTCTTAACTGTCGCCATCTACCTTTACAGTTGCATGTTGTTTCCATACAGAATTTTCAGTAATGATATTAGATGTTGTGGAATGACAAATTCACCAAGAACCTGGCATAGTTTATTCCAGACAAAACAATCAAAAGCTTTCTTGTAGTCAAGGAAGCATGTTAGCACAGGAACAAAGAACTCACAAGATTTTTCAATTATTTGCCTCATATTAAAAGTCTGTTCCCGTGTTACTTTTCATGCAACAATTCCTGCTTCCTCAAATATGTATTAATATGGAAACTACTTACAACTTACAAAACTATTTTAAATAAATGATCAACCCTTGAGTTAAGTTAACAAAGCACAATAATTATTATAACATTTTGCTATAGCCGTGCTGTGCAGTTTCCTCGTCATTCAGATTTTGTATTTTCTTAAAATAAACAGTGGTATTTAACATATTTAAAACATAATCACTAATTTAATGCAATATATTACCTTCATGTTTTAATTGGTCTAAACCCCTTATTACCAACCCGTTACGCGAACGTTCATATTCAATGTTATCATTTCACCAGTGAGGTTGAAACCTATTTCTGTTATCACTACAGCCCTGATTGTACCAATACCGGACAGCTCGAGATTTTCCTATCCACACGGCTTGATGTGACCCAATGTTCAATAGCACACTGCCACTTTTATCATTCATGGCGCACTGGTGTGTTGTTTATAATTTATCAGTGTTTGATAATGTAATGATATTGGAATCCACTGAAAAAGTACCCTGCAAGGTAATGGCATGAGAACTGATAATGACACCAAGTAAAGACCTGGCATCTGTTTTGAGGTTACTCTTTACGCCCCTTATCAATCAAATACTGAGCTGTTAGTGGGACATAAATGGACCTCTTAATGCACTCGAAGTTGAGGTTCCGCATTGGTAAGTAGTTCCATAAATTTCACAGTTCACATGATGTGGATCTGTAACAGTTATCACGGTCGTTTTGAAGTTAAAAACCATGAGTTTCAAATCCAGAACGCTTCAATTTTCTTTTTACTGTAAGAACATATTTTCAGGGTATTTTGGCATAGGGCTGACCACCAGTCCAACAAATTTAATGTATACGAATGATAATTATGCCTGCGTAAAATTTTGAGAGAGCATGGAGGAAATCCTGAACAATTCTTTATTGTCAGGAACATCGTAGTTCACTCACGTAGTATGTACATACAATTTCATCAGACTACAATAAGGATATTATTGGAAACAAAAGGGAAGATTATTGGAAACAAAAGGGAAGAAATCGGAAGTGAACTCCAGCTTGCAGACAAAGTGTTTTGGTTGTATGTAGTCCGACTGAATAAAACCACGTCTATTGCAAATATCCGGAACTATGAAAAGAAAGATGGAATAGTAGAAAATGCACACTGTGAAGAGCAACAATCGACGGGTGAAGGAAGAGCTTTCAAGGTGGGCTTTACCTTTAATGACCTTGAGGTAACGAGAAGAGGAGGCCTTTTTTCCAAGGGGAGTTGTGGTTAGAAGGTTTGGCTTTCGGAGATACCGAGAAGTTGAAAATGTGGAACTCATGTCTTTACGTCCTACTATGGAATATAGCAAGGTTACAAAATGCCTTCTAAAGCATACCTACAGAAACTATAACGAAATACGATATTATCATCACCACGGAAACTTTTCTCACAAAACACTAACATTCAAGGTTTCAACTGATTCCATTCGTTTGCTCAAACGACTGAAGGACGACCATTAGGAGGAGTCTCGGTGCAATATAGAAAACAATACAATAAGATAACACGGTCAGAATAAAAACTACAGAGATAACTACCGTGGCATATACATTAATCCAAAAACAGACACAGAAACTGCGCTGGAGAAAGTGATGAATGAAATCGCAGAAACAAAAAATTTACTTGAGAGTTATTCTAGCCGGTGATTTAAATGCAAGGATCGACAAACCAAACACAAAAACGTATCTGTTGCTGGAGATACTATTTGAGGAAGGTTATACACTATAAACAAACCAGACCAAAATACATATATAGCGTCAAACAGCAGTAGTAACATTGACCACTTTTTCTTCAGAGGAGAAGATATGAACGTCATAAACCAAGAAGGACTCTGGACATCAGTACTGACACTTATTAGGAAACACATTCTATTAGTCACAACAATCAACATCCACAAGTCACTCCCACAAAACAATGCAGGACCCTACACCACATCCAGGAATATAGACATAGGTGATCTGTCAAGGAATGTAGAAAAAATAACCGAAGCAACGTCACAAATCAACCAGAATGAATTGTAAAAATCTATAGAACTCTGTACTACAACACTCTTGTCCTGCACAATCCACTACAAGAAAAGGAGAGCGCAACCACGGTTAGACAAGGAATGATATATTAAAAGAAAAAAGACATTGACAACATTACAACAGGCAAGAACCTCAATGCAAGAGACGGATCTATCCCAATACGCAACAGAAAGAAAATCATATAAAGACTAATAAAATTGAAAAGGACATGTTACATAGAAGAGGAAGCAAGAAGACAAGCTGAAATTGCCAAAAAGGTTCCCTTCAAAGCACTCAGAAAGAGAAGAATAACGCCCGCGAGAGATTTTCCAATGGGAACACTAAACCAGCAGCGTAAGGGGTAGACACACCCTCCCCAATCACTACAAAAGAGATAAAACAAGTAATAAGGCTCCAGGACCAGACGGCATATGTGCCAAACACCTCAAGGATTATTTCACATAATGGAAGAGTAATGGCTACGCTCATTCAACAAATTTATCACAACTTGTGAAATCCCAGAAGCATGGAGAAACTCAACTATAAAAGTTATTTTCAAAGGGAAAGGTGACGCCAATGATCCAGACTCATTCCGTGGTATTGCACTTCAAAATATGACATATAAAATGTTCTCAAATTTCTTGACAAACTGACTTAGGGAAATTATAGGCCCAGCTCTCCCAGAGAACCAGTTCGGCTTTCGGAAGAGAAGCACCCAACACGCAATCATTTACCTGATGAAGCAGATACAAGGTACCCTACGAAACCCTGGAAATAAATATTATACCGTCTTCATACACTACAAGGAAGCTTTCGACAATATGGACTCGTCCACAAACTTAGACAGTTGGTTGGGGATACTAACCCACTTACAAAAATAATAACAGATATATCGAGTCACAACTACATTCAAATAGACGAAGGAGTCACATTATCAAACAAAATACTACAGACAAATGGTGTTCTTCAAGGTGATCCAATGAGTCTTACACTCTTTAATATTATGACAACTGATATCACCTCACTTGTTGAAAACCCCTCAGCTACTTTAATAATGTATGCAGATGGCATGGTCCTAGGATCAGCTGACATAAAAGAATTACAAGAAGTGTTATTAAAACTCGAAAGTCTACAAGTAAATCAACGGAAAACCAAACAAGTGACCTTCAGGAAAGGAGGGAGGAAAACTCCGAAAAACACTTTGACTCTCCCCGATGAACCACTAGAAGTTGGCTCAATATTTAAATACTTGGGTATCACCTTCCAAACAACGCTGACATCTTTCAGAGTACATGTGCAAGACATGTGGCAATAAAAGCAACATATAACATCAAAAATCTCCAACTGCTCGCAACCCAAATAGGAATGAACCTCTTACAAACTACAATAATGCCAACAACTTACAGTAAAATACCTCCTAACACTCGAAAATATTAAGGCCCGATTTATTAAAAGAGTGCGCGGAGTAGGAATATCAGCACCATCAAGCCTGACCTACATTATGATGAAATGAAACTTCTTCATAGAAGGTATGATTTTGCAATTGCATCTACCGAATACCAAGGCTTATGAAAAAATCCACCAAATATTGCTTGAGAATAGGAACGCCGTCTGGAGTGAATTCTATACAACTAATGCCATATTGACTGAAGACTGGAGACAGGCCAACTACACGTGACGTTACTCGCAGCCCCTGCTCCTCTGCCCACGAGCAATGTAACTTCTGTGATGTAGTCCCATATAACCACTCTTTATCTTCTATGGTGGCTTCAGAGTTCGTGATTGGTGGAAGTGAATCAAGACGACTTGGGCGGAGTCCGACCACGGGGAGGAGCCAAAATCCGCAGTATTGGACCGTAGTGGACAGGTAGTGGGAGCAAAATTCAAAGCGAATTCCGAAGCGAAGCGCATTAAACCATAAAGAAGAAGAAACTTTTTCCACTGTAACGCTTCTGCATTTGGATCAAGTGCTTTATGAACGAAGGCATAATTTTTATTTTATTTGTGGTAAAATTCTGAGAATGTGTGTTTGTAAGTAAGTATTTCCTTACACCTCTTGTTCTGACCATCCCTGTTTTCATTTTTGTATTTTTGGGTAGAGTTCGTACTAACGAGTGCTTTTATTTTTCGGCAATAGCGTTTCACTGCACTCCACATGTTCTGAGCGGGGCTATTTTAAATCCGCCTCGTGTTTACTGCCATTATTTAATTTAACGTATAGTGATGCTTTCTTCTGTTGCAGGTTATGACTTTCGAATATCGCTGTTTTCCGTGTTTAATTCGTAGTTAGTGGGAGCAGACTTCATACCGTATTTTTTTGCCAAGGAACGGTTCGTGTATTTAAAGTGCTCTACTATAAGCCCTATTTTTATTTTTAGTAAGATTAAATGAATGTGTAGTTTTGAGTATAGTTTTACACCACGTGTTCTGATCATCCCTGTTTTTAGATGGTGGAAGTAGCGTTTCGCACCTTTCCACGTGTTCTGAGCGTGGTTGTTTTAACCTTTTCGCGGTAAAATCCAGAGACTGTAATGTCTCGTATTAGGTGCCAGTTATGTAATTTAACGTATAGTGATGCTTTCTTCTGTTGCAGGTACTCAATGTGTTCTGACTTGAACATAGTTTTTTCTTTTCTCCTCTTTGGTAGGAAAATGCAGTGAAAGTATTTTTATTGCGTGTTTTGTACGCTGTGTGTGTTTGTGTTCTGTAGTTTGACACTGGGTTGGTAAGTAGCATTTCTTACAGCACTCCATTGTGTCTGCATGGCTATTTTTATTTTTGTATTGAGGTAAAATTCCGTGAACGAAATGCCACCTTCCGTCAGCTGCCGAATTTGTGACAAAACTTTTCCCAGAGTGTACAATCTGAAACGACACATTTCTATAATTCATCCCGGAATGGAATATAATCCACAAGAAACTAGGCCTGTAATGAACCCGCCAGTTAATCTGTTTAGCTGTCAATTTTGTGACAAATCTTTCCCCAGAACGTTCAATTTAAAAAGACACATTTCTAATATTCATCCCGGAGGTGAATATAATCCAGTAGAAACTGTATCATGCCTGTTTAAGTATGCAATTTGCCAGCAAGATTGTTATGACCTTGACATTTACAAGGAGCCTGTGTGTGAGGCCCATGATATTACAATCAAGACAGAAAGTCGCGAATTTCTATCGGAATCAGAATTTTCTAAGTGGAAGCAGACGGTTGAGCATAAGGACAATGCATCATTTGTGATACACAGACAGGGCAAGACTCTATGTGACAATTCTTTTGTTGTAACATTTTATTGCCATAGATCGGGGAAGTATAGGACAAATGTTTTGCCAGAAAGTAGACAAAGAGAGTCAAAAATACAAGGAATTTCAAAACCAGGTGGTTATTGTCCTGCTAAAATTAATACAGTTTTTAAAAATGGGCACGTAGCAGTAGAATTTTGCAGTACTCATATAGGACACCAAAATGAACTGGCAAAACTTTCTTTAGGCCCAGCTGAACGCAGTGATTTAGCAACAAAAATTGCAATGAAAGTGTCTCACGGTGATATTTTAGATCAAGTAAGATCGTCCGTAAGTAAAGATAATCTCAAACGAGAGCGCTTAATCACAAAACAAGACCTTTACAATATCGAAAGGGCTTTCTCCCTAAATAGTGATGCTGCTAGACATCCTAATGATGCAGTAAGTGTGGATGCATGGGTAGAAACAGAGAAACAGCTGGGATTTAATAGCGTTCTGTTTTACAAGCCTCAGAACGTGGTCCTACCTGAATACCCATTTTTGTCGAGAAATGATTTCTTTCTAGCCATATTCACGGAGGCACAGCAGGAGATGCTGCAGAAATTTGGCTCGGACTGTATCTGTGTGGACAGCACTCGTGGTTTGAATGCATATGGGTTCGAGATGGTTACGGTACTTGTTTTAGATGATCGCAGGCAAGGGCTGCCGTGTGCCTTTTTATAGGTAGCAACGCTCCGAGTATTCTTTAGTTGCATCAAAGAGAGAACGAGAGTGATCAGTTGTAATGTATTCATGTCGGACATGGCAGAATCGTTCTATAATGCATGGCAAGAAGTTATGGGTGAATCCAATATGCGTTTGTTTTGCACATGGCATGTCATTCGGGCATGGAAAAGAAATCTGACAAAAATTAAGGACACAGAAAAGCAAAAACTAACTTTCGAGACATTGAGATCTCTTCTGCACAAGACAGATGAAGCCACATTTAACATTGGGATAGATGAAATTACACGTCAGTTATTGGAGGATGAGGAGACAAAGGATTTTGGCTTGTATTTCCAGCAGCAGTATGCAAGATGCTGTAAGGCGTGGGCATATTGTCACAGATTGAATTCCGGCATTAACACTAACATGCATTTAGAGGCAATGCATAGAACTCTGAAACACGTGTTATTGAAAGGACAACCAGTAAAACGACTAGACAAAGCAATTCATGCTATAATGCAATTGGTTAAAACTAAATTGTTTTACCGTCTGGTTGTTATAGAGAAAGGAAAAGTGACTGCAAAGTTAAGGGATCTTAGGGATCGTCATAAGAAATCGTTACAATTGAGGTCCAATTTGGTATCGGAAAATGGAGACTGTGGTTGGGCTATTGCCTCGTCAAATGTTCCACAGTTATACTGTGAGGCTTGTGCAACCAGACTGCAGTTGTTCCATAACATGTACACACTGCAAGGCTTGCATACACAAATTTAGTTGCACTTGCATTGATGCAAGCATTAAGTGGAACATGTGCAAGCATATACACTTGTTATGTCGTACATAAGCACCTTCTGAATGTACCATTCAGTCTGCAGGAAATGCTAATATGGGCGAAGAACATATTGTTGCTGCCGAAAGAAATGCCATTTTAAATGAAGTTGGCAATAGTGAATTAATAAGTAGGCCTGCAGTAGTCGATATTGCCAGATTAAGAGCAGACTTGACTCGGCAATTTAATAATGTTCTCCTTAAAGTTAATAATGTAGAGCAATACAACATCTGCAGTCAAAGTCTGAAACGGTTAGTTCATCTTCTGAATGCTTCTGAACGGCATATTGCAACTTTACCACAGACCAAGAGCAATGTTATTAAGAAAATTGAACTTCAGAGGCGCTTTAAATGCATAAGGCAGAAATTTAAAGGTAAAAATATTTCCAGGGCACAGACTATGCCGGAAGCAATTAACACTGCAGCGAGTGCAATAGTCTCTCAAGGAAATGACTAGGACAATGGCTTAGATGTTAGGCCCCTTTAAACAACAAGCAGCAAGCATCCTCATTAATAAAGGAGAGAGACGATTACTTCGTTCTTCTTGTAAAATTTAGCTTTTAATGAATCCCACTGGAGATAATCTCTGACTTAAAGGTCTGGAATGGAATTCTTTGAATTTGGGCACCGGCACCCGGTATTAATGCCGGGCAGGACTGTTATGTAGGGTATGATTCTATCATTAAACATAAAGTTCTACAAAGTACAGTACTCATTTTTAATTCGTTACCGCACATGAACTTGTTCTCGGTGTATTCATTTTCTACTACACATAAAGACAGTCTATAACTACACATCGCCTCTCTCTCTCGGTTAAACAGTGCCACACACACCTTTCCCCTAGCTTCCCTCTACCAACTGGTTCTACTCTTTGGGAAGCTGCGAGGGAGGCAATGGAAAATCACCGATTCGTAATCACTGGCAATTTGACCTAACATAAAAATTTTGCACATATATAAGTTAAAAAGTGATTTGAAACCTACGGTAATTATGGTTATTAATGTTGGGTACTTTAGTTTTTTCTTAATCTTATATTACTTTTACACAGATAGGAAACCACCTGATGTGAATAGTATGTGCTGAATTGTATGGAATTTCCTAGTTTTTTTTGATCTTGTATAAAATTGACGGTTGTGTATGAAGAGATAAGACCTGTAAGTAGTGTTTACTTTATTCTCTAAGCTGTAACGACAGAAAATAGGTTGTAAGGTATTTCCTAGCTTTTCTTAATCTTGTATTAGTTAGGAACCAGATTACCAAGAAAATTTATAGAGAAACTGGAATCTCAAGCAACAAGTAGGATGGATTAAGGTAATTAGAGAGGATATGGAAGAACTACAAATAACTCTGGATGAATTGTAAAACAAAACTGCAAATGTAAAAAAACTGAAAAACATAGAAATAAGATTTAAACCAAAAAGAGACAAGTGACATGCAATGAAATGGGTACTTACAGATGTGGAACGACAGAAAAGACCAGATCAAATGAAAAGCTACTGGGCAATTTGGAAACAAAACCCATTAAAGATGATGACCAGAGAATGATGGACTGAAGTGGTCCAATGAGGCCGTAAAAGAAGAGAGGCGACCTCCAAGTAGTGTGTACACCGAACGAGTTGGGCCGTGCAGTGGCTGTGAGCTTGCGTTCGAGCCCCACTCTCGGTAGCCCTGAAGATGGTTTTCCGTGGTGTCCCATTTTCACACCAGATGAATGGTGGGGCTGTACCTTAATTAAGGCCAAGGCTGTGTCCTTCCTTCCCACTCCTAGTCCTTTTCCCTATAAGACCTACCTGTGTCGGTGCGATGCAAAGCGAATTGTAAAAGAAAAGAAGTGTGCATGTGCTTTATCCTATATGATGCAGTGAGAAAATAGTTTGTAGGGCGTTATTTTTTCTATAATTTGTATTACTTTTCAATAGATGGGAGAGCTTGAAGGTTTCATTTGAAGAGAGATAGCACCTCGGGCAAAAATCTTGTAAGAATTATGTTGTGTTATGTGTGAAGTTTTGCTAAAGAATATTGATGTTTGTGGCCATTCCCCATCCTAGATGAGGTCTGAAACTTAAATCTAGGAATTGAATTGATTGACACACCACTTCTCTTGTTAAAGCAAACCTTCAGTTTTCATCTTAACCAGCATTGTGGTAAGGGTTTTTCATTAAAAATATTTGTCTTCTTAATTGCTAATTTTCAGGAAATGGTTTTGATATGTTTCGACGCTGGGAGTAGATGAAAGCGTAAAAATGTTAAAGTCAAAACGATTGTGATCTTGGCTTACAGGAGGCGATGGGTAATGGTGGGATTACACCTTCCTCTATTCCCTGGGAGAGGGTATATAACTGCTGAAGCTTGTTACTATCAAGAGCACAGGGTGCTGGCCTATGCAAGAATGGTAATCAGATTTAGAAACTAAAACCAGCGTTAACACTGCAAGAAGAACGTTCCTTGTGTGCTACTGTTAACTCTGGTATCAAACTTGTTGTGAAGTGTTGATTTACCTGTGCAGCTATAGTGTGGAAGGGTCAACTGGCTCAAATGTAGGTGTATCGCAGAATGTTGGAGATCCTCCGCTATGCCGGGAAATCGTGTGCTCAAGAAATACGGCAATGTAGAAGGGACACCGTTTGCGCGGGCAGAGATCATCCTGTTCACGGAACAGTTCGAACTCTGTGATAAGATAAACTCTTGAGGTCATCGATGTCTGAATACATTTGTTTTACTGTGACGTTTGAAGGGACCACTTCTTTGACACATGGTCACTGGCAAGGGAATAACTTCCTTGTAAACGACTCTTTCACATCATCTTTATAGTGTAAATTGTTTTTATTTGCGGCAACAGAAATTGACATTTGTTACTTACTAAGAAGCGTGTGGGTTTTTCAACACCCACAGGGTAACAGGCAGAGAAACGTATGCTGCTGGCAGGGACCCACACTGTATCCTGCATTACTTTGCTATCTGTCTTTTTAAGTCATCTTCCTGCTCAATGTTAAATGTGAACCTTTTGTAACTATTCATCGTGTTGTACCAATTATCCTTGAAATCCAACTCCATAAAGAAATCAATAATCATAATTATCTTCTTCCAACTTTATTGTTTTCCCTGGTAGGGACCGATAAATTATGAACCCTATTTGAAAATTTAAACCTAATTAAGAAGATTGCAAGTTTGTAATCCTTCGGTGATAATTGTCAGAAAGATCTTAAATTTCCAGTGGGAACTCCCACCTGTCATGATCCTTTCTTGATGGGTTTTAACCCCTTCATTCCTCGGTTTCTTCTCCTTATTGATCTTTCATTGCACCTAAGGATTGTATCAACTCTTTATACATTAAGGATTTCATTTTGGACTTTACATATGATTAGTATTGCCAGAGTATGGGAAATAATTTTACCCTATTAATGTACGTTTTCTTTCAGGTGTCGGTGACTTGCCAATCGTCGCCCTCGACAAGTGATCTGCTGCCGGGTGAAAAAGATGTTTTGGTGTTTTTCAACTAGGTTTATCTGTATATTATGTAACATTTGTAACTTTCCGGTGTAAACATTCGCCTAACAGGAAATGTAAACTTCACTTTTGAATAAATGTGTTGGTTATTTAAAAAATATAAACTGTGTACTTTGTTTTGTATTTAACTTTTTACTGTTCCATTGCCATTAGTGTCATGGGGCGAGGGTGAACCAGGAAATTTGGTAATGTAAATGGGTATCCTTGGTAGGTATCTTGGTAATTATAGTTAAACTGACCAGGCGTCACAGACTAAACACAACAATCCTGTGGTTGGATGTTTTGTCCATTCGGTGAAGATAAAGGTTTGCTTCACAATTGCTGACGTCTCATTTTCAAACATCACTGCTCTAGAGATGGCTACCAAACAAATCAGTTATTTCTTGTTCTTGAGTAGTTCGATCACATATTATGTTCTACTGCATGCAGTCAATGTGGTGTAGGCAGTAATTTGCCAGGCGAGTTAGCCGTGCGATTAGGGTGGCACAGCCGAGATCTTGCATTCGGGAGATAGCGGGTTTGAACCACACGTCGACAGCATTTTCACACGAGGCAAATGGTGGGGCTGACCCATAACTAAGATTACGGCCATTTCCTATCCCATCGTCGCCGTAAGACTTGTCAGTGCTATGTAAAGCAAATTGAAAAAAAATTATTGTAGGTAATAATCTGTTTATCGGTTGAATGGTTTTTCTCCCACATGAACAAAGTGGATATTATACTTAAATTTGTGCTAAACTTTAACTCTCCAAGAATATAAACTACATCTTGGCATTTTTATTTTCAAGCAATTGTTTGAGAATCTTTGCATTTGTTGTACAGTACAATGATTGACTTTTACTTTTTTTTACAATTTGCTTTAGGTGCACTGACACGGATGAGGTTTTATGGCGATGATAGGAAAGGACTTGGGGCAGGAAGCAAGTGACCATGGCCTGGTGTGAAAAAGGGATACCACAAAAAACTAACTGCAGGGCTGCCGACATTGGGGTTCAAACCCACTATCTTCCGAATGCAAGCTGACTGCTGCATGGCGCAGACCACACAGCCACTTGCTCGGTCAAGTTTGAATCAAAGTGAATCTTTGAAATTTAGTATTAAAAATGGATAACAATAACATGTATCGTATGTGATTTGTGCTGGTATTTAACCTCTGAATTCTTAAAACTTCCAAAATCCCACTGTCTCAGTTTGTCCCTCCAAACATTGTCAGTTTACAGCAATTGTCCTACTCTGAGTTTTCCAAAATACTCAGTTCTTTTTTTATATGAATATTATTGCAACGTTCATTAATCAAAGATTGCATTACTTAATCTGTAGGTGGAAGATTCACGTAAAATGGTACTGTTGAATGAATGATGAAGACTCCCGTAAAGGAAGCATGATTAATGTATGAATAACTGAAATATTGTTACTTGACAATGCCCTTCCTATCCATTATTTTCCTTGAGACTGGTCACGCGCCTCAGCCTCGTGGTTGTGTAGTCCTCGTAACAATTTTTTTTCTGTTCATTTCTCTATGCTTACGAATAAGCGGAGCACAAGTACGTTGTGCAAACGTGCATTCATACAATAAGGTTCATGATGGTTATTTGCATCTCCTGCAGTGGCGGCTCGTTTGGGAGGCGCTAAGGCGCGCGCCCCCCACGGGGTTCCATTAAATTCGGGAATTTTAATCTTAAATGTTAACAAGGGAAATATTTTACTATAAGATTATTATCAAGGGCGCGAGTTGTACTGTGCTGCGGCGCGATGCGCTGCTGGCCCTACGCAGGAGGGCGCTCTCTCATAGCGGACCAAATACTCCCGAGTCTCGCTTGACTGGCCTTGAGGGAGCCAATCAGAGGCGCAGTAGAGATGTGCTGTTCTACGGAGATTCCGGCGCGTTTCTGCCGCGGCCCATCGTTGCATCCAACCTACCCGAAACATTGGTGATCCGATTTCTATTTAACAGGGGTCAGTTTATGCCATTTCTCTCCTAAAACTAGGAACTATTTTACTGAGGCACTTACCCGAGTTAAATGTGCCGGTATACATTTAAAATTGTCTTGTAATTGTTAGGATTATTAACTAACGAAACGAGTAACGACTGTAACTACTGGCTCCTCGCACTTGACTCATGTTGGCCATACTCACTGGAGAGCGCGATGTTTAACTTTGTGTTGATGAATGATCTCGTGAGGTGACTGTGACAAGGTGAAATTACGAGAAAGGTTGTGATTTACATGTAGGCGTAGTGTTATGTATGCACTTCGTACAGTATGATTACCGTCGAACATATTAAAGAACTAACGTTTTCTTCTCTTTCCATCGAGAAGAAAGTCGAACTGAAGGAGTGTTTTAGGCCGACACCAGACTTCTCGTTGAAAAAACCGGAGACAAAGAAAAATGAAAATAGGGCTTTCCAAACAGAAATTAGTTCTCCTGACGTATATAACAAGAACTCGCGGATATGTGAAAGTGATATCTCAGAAACCTTTTACTGCTTTCCTAACCTGCTATTCTCCCGTTCTAGGAAAGGAGATAAATGGATCACCACAGGGGTGATATCAATAGAACCATGGACTTTGAAATGCTTGGTGAAGTCAATGTCGTGTCTTGTGTACATGATCACTACAACGAAACTATTCGTAAACATAACTCCATGGTAGACAAGAACATTTATTCATAATAATAATAATAATAATAATAATAATAATAATAATAATAATAATAATAATAATAATAATAATAATATATCTGTATGTATGTTCAGTCTTCAGCCCTAAGGCTGGTTGGATCCTCAACAGCTCTGCCATCAGCTGTCATAGATGGCCTAGGCATCACTGAAGAGGCATACTAGGGAAATGAGGAGTGAGGTAGTTTCCCGTTCCTTTCCTCACTGAGCCAGAAGTTGCTGTTACATATCAGTCTGCCAAGCCCACTGAAATGCACACACCAACCGACCCTATGAGCAACATTTTCACACCATTCTTAGCAGGGACTGACTGCAGAAGGAATGGAATTACTAGCATCGCTCATAGCTCAGTCACTTTCATATTGTCAAAGCCAAGGATAAGACAGAGACAGATCAATGAAAGTAATAAAATTGCTCTAGCCCACACCAGAAGACATAGTGCACTGTAAACACTAGGTCCTGCCAGTAAAGGCATATAATAATAATAATAATAATAATAATAATAATAATAATAATAATAATAATAATAATAATAATAATAATAATAATGGAGTCACCAAAGATATCTACAATAAAAGATGCATATCCAAAAATGCAAAAATAAGGCATTACAACACAGTAGTGAAGCCAGAATGCCTATATGCAAGCGAATGTCTGGCGTTAAACTATAATTTAGATAAGCTAGAAATACTAGAAAGGCGAATCATGAGGAAAATATTAGGCCCACAAAACACAGCAGAAGGTTGGAAATTACGAAGTAATGCTGAAATATATAAAAAAATAGAAAATATATCAGATGTAATGAGGAAAAGGAGACTTATGTTTTTAGGACATTTATATCGAATACAAGATAGTAGATTATCCAGTAAGATTTTCAGATATGTGTGGGGTAAGAAATCAACGACAAGCTGGGTCAATGAAGTAAGAAAGAATTTAGAAAAAACAATATAACAACAGAAGAAAAAAATAATAGAGAAGGCTTTCGGGAAAAAGTATTGAAAATAGAAGGTTTCCAAGGTAGGAAAGTAAAAAAGACTGGTTCAAAGTGGTCTGAAGACAGAAAGAAGACACATAGTGAACAAATGAAAGCGCACTGGAAGAAAAGGAAAGAACAAAGAAGAAGGAATTGAAATTGGCACGTGGTCTTCTGGTGGCCCATTCGAAAGAATAATAATAATAATAATAATAATAATAATAATAATAATAATAATAATAATAATAATAATAATCAACATCATCATAATCAAAACAATTGCATATGCATTGCACCGTATAGTGTTCGAAGTGTGTACCTTGATAACATGTTTTGAAGAACTTGAGATATTTTGTGGAATTATGAAACTAAGGTGCGCCCCCCACTGCTGATATCCATGAGCCGTCACTGATCTCCTGGATACTTTCATAGTCCCATGCTTGTACAGGGGATTAGGAGGAATCAAATGGAGGCTTACAAGTTCTTCCAGATAGGTGTCGAACGAGAGAATGAGGTAATTATTCGGCAAGTATAGGTAAAAACACAGGACAGTCATTTTCTATAGCGATTAAGTAGTGCTTTTTTCTGTGTCTGTGGTTCATGCTGTGCGTTACTGTAGTTGCGTCGCAGTTCGCGAACCTTGGGTAACGGTTGAGTGGCCTAGTGAGTGGTGCTGAGAGTCAGGATACCAGTTGCTATGGAATGGGAGTGGGCATCTCAGACATATTCTGAGTCATGGCCCTCCTTGTGCTCAGGCGGCTAATACTATATAATCCACCAGTGATCCCTAACCCATTAGAGGAGAGATCCTCACTTGGACATTGTGTAAGTAGAGTAGCATCCTGCTTCATGAATTTACCGAGCTCAGAACATTTTAAGCAAGCCTCGGACCTATCGGAGTAATGGAGTATGGCTTATGGAAGAAAGCAGAACTGGCTGAGTCAGCAAACAGGATGCATCTGGATGTGCTAGGAGTAAGTGATATTTGGGTAAGGGGAGATGACGAAGAAGAAGAGATAGGAGATTATAAAGTATACTTGACAGGTGTTAAAAAGGGATGGTCTGTTCATCAGGAATACTATTGCATGCAACATTGTTTCTGTTAGGCATGTAAATGAGCTGAAGCATTGAGCGACATCGTAGTCGGGTTCAACAGCAGGGATAGGATAGTGCTAATGGGCGATTTCAATACGAGAACTGGAAATAGAACTGAAGGATACGAAAGGGTGTTTGGTAAATGTGGGGAAGGTAGGGAAGGTAATGGGAATGGGGAACGTTTACTGGGCTTCCGTGGTAGTATGGGTTTAGCAGTTACGAATACATACTTCAAGCATAAGGCTATTTACCGCTACACATAGGATGTTTGCGGTACCAGGTCCATAATAGACTGTATCTTTACCGACTTCGAATTCAGGAAGTCTGTTGGAAATGTACAGGTTTTTCGGGTATTTTTCGATGATACAGACCACTATCTGATCTGTAGTGGACTAAGTATCTCTTAGGCCTAGGGTAGAGAAAGTGAAATCTGACTGCAAACGAATAAGTGTAAAATATCTGCAGGATGAGGAAGTTGGACAGATGTACATGGATATGATTAATGAGAGGTATCGAACAGTGGACAGTAAGCAAGTTCAGGATATAGAAAGAGAATGGGTGGCATACAGATATGCTGTAGTAGAAACAGTCTAGGAACAACTGTGTGTAAAGATGGGAAAAAACTAACATTCTGGTGGAATGATGAAGTGAGAGCAGCTTGTAAACGTAAAAAGGAGGCTTGTCAGAAATGGCCCCAAACAGGGAATGGTACGTAGATGAAAGAAACAGAGCGAAACAAATAGTTGTTGAATCCAAAAAGAAGTCATGGGAACATTTTGATAATAACCTGGAAAGGCTAGGTCAAGCAGCAGGGAAACCCTTCTGGACAGTAGTAAAGATTCTTAGGAAGGGAGGGAAAAAGGAAATGAACAGTGTTTTGGGTGATTCAGGTGAACTCATAATAGATCCCTGAGAATCACTGGACAGGTGAAGGGAATATTTTGAAAATCTGCTCAATGTAACAGGAAATCTTCCTGGTGGTGTCACGAACAACCAAGCTCATGGGGAGGAGGATGTTGGTGAAATTACGCTTGAGGAAGTGGAAAGGATGGTAAATATACTCCATTGTCCTAAAGCGGAAGGAATAGATGAAATCAGACCTGAAATGGTGAAGTATAGTGGGAAGGCAGGGATGAAATGGCTTCATAGCGTTGTAAGAGTAACATGGAGTGTTGGTAAGATACTTTCAAATTGGACAAAAGCAGTAATTGCACCTATCTATAAGCAAGAGAGCAGGAAGGATTGCAACTATCGAGGTATCTCATTGATTAGTATACCAGGCAAAGTATCCTCTGGCATCTTGGAAGGGCGGGTGCGATCAATGGTTGAGAGGAAGTTGGATGAAAACCATTGTGGTTTCAGACCACAGAGGGAATGTCAAGATCAGTATGCGCCAGGTAATTGAAAAATGTTACGAGATGAATAGGCAGTAGGTATAGAGAAAGCATATGACAGGGTACCGAGGGAAAAGATGTTCGCCATACTGGGGGGCTATGGAATTAAGGGTAGATTATTAAAATCAATTAGAGGCATTTATAGACATGATACTCTATAGGCTTGTGGGCTTATGCCGTGTCAAGAAAATAAGGTGAAATTTTTAACGTTTCGCAGGGAACTGTTCCCTGCGTCCTCGGAAGAAATCTCGACTGTCCACGAGAAAGGCTTCTTAAACAATGACACTTTAAATTTGGAACGTTATAACAGAACTGAAAAATGGTACGTTCATTCACCACCGGGTGGCTCCCAGGGCGTGGCAACGCTAGCATTCGAAGCGGAAGCTGACCGAACCATCACAATCTTTTTTTTTTTGCTAGTTGCTTTACGTCGCACCGACACAGATAGGTCTTATGGCGACGATGGGATAGGAAAGGGCTAAGAGTGGGAAGGAAGCGGCCGTGGCCTTAATTAAGGTACAGCCCCAGCATTTGCCTGGTGTGAAAATGGGAAACCACGGAAAACCATTTTCAGGGCTGCCGACAGTGGGGTTCGAACCTACTATCTCCCGAATACTGTATACGGGCCGCACTTAAGCGACTGCAGCTATCGAGCACCATCACAATCAGTCTAAGCGGTTTACATAACGTGTTTGCGTAACACATGACATTGGCAGGTGTATGGCACAGACACAACCCTTGAATGAAACATCTGGTGATGAGGAATGTACGAATTTTGAAAACTCCAAGACAAAATAACAATAGGGAAGGGAACTACCTATGTAAATTCTTAATGGCTGGCAACCAGGTATTACTTAATTGATAGCCGGTGTCCCTGTTGAAATTGTTAGGATTTCTACGTATTTCCACAGCTTCCCGTATAATCCTGGAACTGTAGTGTCTGGTGTGGGTAAGAGCTCGAGCATCTTCGAACATGACATCATGACCCGATGATAGAGCGTGCTCAGCTATGGCCGATTTGTCTGGTTGGTTGAGACGAATATTACGTTCATGTTCTTTGATACGGGTACCAATGGACCGGCATGTTTGGCCGATGTATACCTTACAACAAGTACAGGGAATTTCGTATACCCCAGGATGTAAAAGTGGGGACAATTTGTCCTTGGTTTTACTCAGACTGTGAGCAATTTTAGTAGCGGTGCCACACACGGTTTTTATATTTTGTTTGCGGAGGACCTTGGCAGTTCGATCTGTGGTGTTCTGAATGTAAGGCAAGTAGGCAGTTCCTTTCACTTCTTCCTTCTGTGAGCTTTGCTTAGTCGTTTCTCTGGGATGTAGGGCTCTATGAATCTGCAAACGCAACTTTGAGCGTGTCCATCTCCACCTGGATATGTGATGGCTCACAGATTCGTCTCGCCCTCTAAGCGAGTATTATTATTATTTATAAATTTCATTTTCCGTATTGCCAGATTCAAAGTATAGATAAGAAAAGTGTTTTTCCACCAATCAATACACAATTTATTTTAAATATATTAAACTAGTACCAAACCGGTGGGTAGGCTTACAATAGACGGTGTGTCCTATTGCAATAACCTCCTCCTCAAAACGCTATTGCTTCGGCGCCCGTCAAGCCTATGATGTGGTGGAGGTATGTTGATGATGCATTTGTGGTCTGGACTGAAGGTCCTGAGAAAGTTCAACTTTTCCTAAACCACCTAAATCAGCAATATCCGTCAATAAAATTCACTATGGAGATGGAGTCGGATGGATGCCTTAATTTCTTGATGTTCTAGTAAGAAAGAAACCGGACAGCTCCCTAGGACACACCGTCTATCGTAAGCCTACCCACACAAATAGCTATCTTCATGCAGATTCTCACCACCATCTAGTACAAAAACAAGGCATTCTCACGACACTCGCTAAGAGGGCGAGACGAATCTGTGAGCCATCACATATCCAGGTGGAGATGGACACGCTCAAAGTTGCGTTTGCAGATACATAGAGCCCTACATCCCAGAGAAACGACTAAGCAAAGCTCACAGAAGGAAGAAGTGAAAGGAATTGCCTACTTGCCTTACATTCACAACACCACAGATCGAACTGCCAAGGTCCTCCGCAAACAAAATATAAAAACCGTGTGTGGCACGGCTACTAAAATTGCTCACAGTCTGAGTAAAACCAAGGACAAATTGTCCCCACTTTTACATCCTGGGGTATACGAAATTCCCTGTACTTGCGGTAAGGTATACATCGGCCAAACATGCCGGTCCATTGGTACCCGTATCAAAGAACATGAACGTAATATTCGTCTCAACCAACCAGACAAATCGGCCATAGCTGAGCACGCTCTATCATCGGGTCATGATGTCATGTTCGAAGATGCTCGAGCTCTTACCCACACCAGACACTACAGTTCCAGGATTATACGGGAAGCTGTGGAAATACGCAGAAATCCTAACAATTTCAACAGGGACACCGGCTATCAATTAAGTAATACCTGGTTGCCAGCCATTAAGAATTTACATAGGTAGTTCCCTTCCCTATTGTTATTTTGTCTTGGAGTTTTCAAAATTCGTACATTCCTCATCACCAGATGTTTCATTCAAGGCTTGTGTCTATGCCATACACCTGCCAATGTCATGTGTTAAGCAAACACGTTATGTAAACCGCTTAGACTGATTGTGATGGTTCGGTCAGCTTCCGCTTCGAACGCTAGCGTTGCCACGCCCTGGGGGCCACCCGGTGGTGAATGAACGTACCGTTTTCCAGTTCTGTTATAATGTTCCAAATTTAAAGCGTCATTGTTTAAGAAGCCTTTCTCGTGGACAGTCGAGATTTCTTCTGACGACGCAGGGAACAGTTCCCTGCGAAACGTTAAGAATTTCACCTTATTTTCTTGACATAGCATAAGCCAAAAAGCCTATACAGTATCATGTCTTTAAGTATGTGCCGTGAAAGCATTAATGACAACATTAGAGGCATTTATGTTGAAAATTGGGCTGCAGTGAGAATTCTTGGTTCAGGGTACCTACAGGGATTAGACAAGGCTGTAATCTTTCACCTTTGTTGTTCGTAGTTTGCATGGATCATCTGCTGGAAGGTATAAAGTGCCAGTGAGGGATTGAGTTAGGTGAAAATGTAGTTAGCAGTCTGGCCTATGGTGATGACTTGGTCTTAATGGCAGATTGTGCTGAAAGCCTGGAGTCTTGGAACTTGAAAATAGGTGCAATGAGTATGATATAAAAATTGGCCTTTCAAAGACTAAATTGGTGTAGTAGGTAAGAAATTCAACAGAACGAACGTCATATTGGTGATAGAAAGCTGGAACAGGTAGATGATTTCAAGTATTTAGAATGTGTATTCTCCCAGGATAGTAATATATATATAGTGAGACTGAATCAAGGTGCAGTGAGCTTGCAGTTGCGATGAACAGTATTCTGTATGAAGGAATTCAGTAACTTTCAGTGAAAATGAAAATTCACAGCCTGTTTCCAGTCATTCAACCGGGTCAGGTATGGAATGAATGAAGCCCCCATCTAGCGGCGAGGATAGGAAATGTGCCGGCTGCAGAAGCTTGTCGCACTCCTCTGGGGCAATGATAAATGGCTGACAGATGAAATGAAGTGTTAATGGAGAGTGTTGCTGGAATGATAGATTACAGGGCAAACCGGAGTACCCAGAGAAAAACCTGTCCCGCCTCCGCTTTGTCCAACACAAACCTGACATGGAGTTACCGGGATTTGAAATACAGTATCCAGCAGTGAGAGGCCGGAATGCTGCCGCCTGAGCCACGGAGGCTCAGTAACTTTCAGTAACAGCTCCAATATTTCTGAAATTTTCCAACTGTTTAATTATGAAAAACAAGTGCAGAATTATTTTGGGCATGATAACTTTAATCATTCACTACTGATCTGCATTTAGGGCAGACGCCCAGGTGCCAGATTCCCTATCTGTTGTTTTCCTAGCCTTTTCATAAATGATTGCCAATCAATCAACTTAATTATGCATCAGTATCATCTTTTTATTTGTATTTAGTTGAGACATTTTCTTTAAATAATAATATATACTAAAAGAAAGAACAAAAAGTTTTCAATGTAACACTTCACTTCTTGCTACTTCATATTACTTCAAAAACCCAAACCAAGCACTATTAGTACTACAATCGAGTGATCAACAGTATCTCATTTTTACTCCAGTAACTTAACCAGTGGTAAGTATTTGCAATGAAATCAGATTATTGTGACTGGCTACACAAATAAATGGCAAAAATGACTTAAAATTCTTTGACCAGCCCGCCTGGTGGCCATGATCGTTAGCCATTTTGAGTCTCATGTTCACTGTCATAATGTTGGCCCACAGGGAAAGGAGGAGCGGTGCAGGTATACAATTTCTAATCACTAGATTGCGTGCCATAAACTGGGGTTAGATTTTGAACCTTTCTGCAGTGCTCATGTGGAGTGAGAACATATGATGCTGTTGATGTTGAACGTTGTGTTGTGTCTGTGATCGTTTAAAATGTTTAAACAAATTGAGAACCCTGCCAGTAGTGAAGTGAGGGCCGTGATTAATTTTTTTAATGCACGAAACGTTTGACTTTGTGATATTCACCGCCAATTAAGGGAAGTGTATGGAGACAATGTGATGGACGAGTCGTCTGTTCGGCGCTGGTGTCGCAACTTCAACCTGGGGAGGGGAATACACACGACGAGGAGCGTTCAGGGAGACCATCTGTCATTACAGACCAACTGCTGAGCGCAGTAGACGAATGCATGAGGAATGATCGGCGTGTCACAATTGATGAACTCTGTGAACATTTTCCTAATGTGTCTCGAACAATTGTTCATGAAATTGTCAAAGACCATCTGCATTATTCAAAAATTTGTGCAGGGTGAGTCCCTCGCATGCTTACAGAGGAGCATAAAACCAAGCATATGACTGCAGCACTGACGTTTCTGGGATGTTATTCCGATGAAGGAGACTCTTTCCTGACTCGCATCATTACTGGGGACGAAACATGGGTTTGTTATGAATCATCTGAGAGTAAGTGACAGTCAATGGAGTGGCATCATGCTCATTCACCAACCAAACCAAAAAAATTCAAGACCGTTCTGTCCACCAGGAAACTCATGGCAACCATTTTCTGGGATCACCGAGGTGTACTGCTCATTGATTTTATGGCCCGTGGAGACACGATTAATGCTAATGCGTATTGTGAAACATTAAAGAAATTATGGCGGGCAATACAAAATCGACGGCGAGATCTATTGTCTACAGGCGTCATTCTCCTTCATGACAATACCAGTCCTCATGCAGCTGCGATAACACAACAACTTTTGCAGCAATTCAAGTGGGAAACCTTTGACCATCCCCCGTATAGCCCGGACTTGCCCCCCCCCCCCCGGATTTTCATCTCCTTACAAAGCTTAAAGACTTTCTGGTGGGAAAAAGATTTGACAGCGATGAAGAACTTAAACGACCCATGACTACATATCTCAATATGCTGTTGGCGGAGGACTATGACTCTGGAATACAAAAACTCGTTCCACGTTATGACAAATGCCTAAATTTGCTTGGAGATTATGTGGAGAAGTAGGGCTCTTTCCAATAAAAATGTGTATATTTTTAATATTTACTCCTGTGTCTTTATTGCGCAAACGGGTACCACTTTCATGATGGCCTTCGTAATTTCATCTCAACTCATCCCTGACCCCACATCAGGAAACCAGGACTAATGGGTAGGCATATGTACACTTTACAATCTATTTTCCAATTTGATTTTCCAGAATTTTCAAGTAAGTGGAGTCTAAAAATTCTCATGCCACTACCTTAACATGAATGCAAAAATAAGAGAAGATCATTTCAACGGTGGTGTGGCATGAAATAAAAAAACAGGAACATTATAGATTAAACACCCTAGTGCTAGAAATAAAATATGGAGGTTGATACCCATGCATTTTTATCGAATAATAACTTTAAAAATCAACAATGAAATCAACAAATAACAATGTTATCTCTCTCTCTCCTCAACCTGATGGTTGGTGGGTAGCATGACTGTCCTCGTCCAACGACCTTCTATCCTGAGCCAGCTGCTTGATTAATTGATATGAATGTCACCCTTTAATGCCATCGAGGAACCCTGTTCTTGGTCATCCTCTTCTAGTCTTTCCTTCCAGTTTCCCTTCAAGCAGTGTGGTGCACCATGATGAATGCCAGAGTAAATGACCTATCCAACTACATCTTCTTTTCGTGATCATTTTCTCCAGACCGATGGTTTATTCAGCTCTCTTGAGAACTTCATTTGTTAGCCTGTGTGTCCAGGGTATTTGTAACATTCAATGCCAGCACCACATTTCAAATGCATCTATTCTTTTCTTATAAGCCTTTAATAGAGTCCAGGTTTCAGAGCCATAGGTCACAATGCTCCAAATGAAGCTCTTAATGAAATGCTTTCTTACTAGTAGGGATATTCCCTTGGAGGTCAACAGGCATTTTTTTGAAAGCTTCTTTAGCCTGGGCTATTCGAGAACGGACGTCCTTTCCACACCTCCCATCAGATGGAATGATGCTTCCCAAATAACTGAACCGATTTACTTGAGCCAATTTTTCTCCTTCAAAACAAACATTAACATCCTGTTTACCATCCGAAGTACATTTCATTATCTTGGTTTTTGTTTTGTTAACATTCATGTTACATTTTAGTACTGTCGCCATAAGACCTATCTGTGTCGGTGCGACGTAAAGCCCTTAGCAAAAAAAAAACATTTTAGTACTACCGGGCAAGTTGGTCGTGCGGTTAGGAGCGCGCAGGTGTGAGCTTACATCCGGGAGATAGTGATAGACTTATCAGTGTTGGTGCGACGTAAAGCAAATAGCAACCAAAGAAAACCATGTAATATTAGTAGATCAATTTCTTTAGCGAGGTCTCTATCTCTTTCTCAGTTTCAGCTATGAGGGCAATATCATCCGCAAAACGTACTGTTTGGTATAGTTGGCCTTTTTTCATGGGTGGAGGTGGCTGAAAACTCTTTCATTGCTTCTTCTAAATGCTCATTGAATAATAGAGGTGACAGACCACATCCTTGCCTTACTCCTTTTATTTTTTCACATTGATTTGCTCCTTTCCTATAAGCTCTGTCTGGTTCTTGTACAGCTGATAGATGATTTTCTGATCTCTGTAGGCCACTTTCAGACGTCTAAGGGCTTTAAACAGAAAATTCCATTTAACATTATCAAACGCTTTCTCTATATCAAAGAAAGCAATTAGGATGTTCTTATTGATTCTTAGGGCTTGTTCAATAATTGTTATAAGCCTCAGAATTGCTTCTCTTGTTCCTCTGTTTCTTTTAAACCCGAATTGATCCTCTGAGAGATTTTCTTCTATTCTATTCTCCATGTGATGGTAAACAATTCTTTAATAATTTTGACGGCATGTGTTACCAGGCTTAACATTCCATAATCTTGACATCTCTTTGCACGATTACTTTTTGGGATAGGTATCAATACAGTTTTCTCAAAATCTTCCGGTATTTCTCCGCTAGTATAAATATCATTTTACTAGTTGATATAAAGAAGTTTTTGCCTTATCCCCTAGAGCTTGTAGTATTTCACCTGGAATTGAGTCTACTCCAAGAGCTTTCCTTTGTTTTAGCTCATTCAAAGCTTTATCAAATTCCTCTCTAAGTATACCTGGTCCCAGCTCATCTTGTTCTATCTCACTTTCATTTTGTATTATATCGTCATCTATTTTCTTTCATACAGGCCTTCTACATATTCTTCCCATATTATAGCTGTCTTATCCAGCTCTATTATCACATCTCTCTTGCTTCCTTTTATTGTACTCAAGGGCTTTATTTTTCTTTGGAACTGCCTCCGGACTTCTGAAAAAGCTTTTTCGGTATTACCTTTGGTTATATTTTCATCTGTCTGTTTACATTGTGCTTCGATCCACTCTTCCTTTGCTTTTTTAGTTTCTCAATGGATTTTATTTCTTATTTTCTTGTATTCTTATGATTTCCTTTCCTTTTGGCCAACTGGCGCGCGTTCATTAGTTCCAAAATGTGGGGAGTAACCGATGGCTTATAGATTTTCCTCTCTTCTTTTCCAAAACAATCTTCTGCTGCATCAGTTATTTATTTCTTGATTTCTTCCCATTTTTCTTGAGCACTACTTCCAGCCAGTACTTCAGTATTAATTTTGTTATTAGTTTCTTCTCTGAACATTTTGATAGCTTCGCTGCCTTTCTTTAATTTACTCAAATTCCATTTTGGGGTGCATCATTCTATTCTTCTTTTCTTAAGTTTCAGTTGGCCTGTCATTTCCACGGGGTTATGATCGGAGTCAATATCAGCCCCAGGATAGCTTTTACTTGATTTTACTTGAATTCGATACCGTTCTCTATTATAGTCTATTTGGTATCTACTACCATTTCCAGGCATTGTTCATGTGTATCTTCTCCTTTTTGACTGTTTGAAGAGAGTATTTGTAATTACAAGGGAGTGACTTTGACAAAATTCGATAAGTTTTCTCCCCTTTTGCTTCTGGAACCAAGGCAATAATCGCCCACCGTATCATCTTCTCTGCCTTCTCCAAACACTGTGTTCACATTTCCAAGGACAATGAGATTTTCTTCATCCTGGACATTTAGCAACACTTCTTCCAGTTGATCGTATACCTCCTCCACTTCGTCATCTGTGTATGTAGAGGTGGGCATGTACATCTGGATTAGAGCTGTAACTCTAGGTTCTGTCTTTAATTTTATGAACAGTATTCTTTCATTATATCCCTAAATACCTTACACTCGCTGTTGTAACTGCTTTGTCAGTATAAATCCAACAACACCACCTTTTCCGTCTGAACTGCCCTCCACTCCACAGATCTCCACTATCTGGCCATCTTACCTCACTCATTCCCAAAACATCCATTCCTATTCGCTTCATTTCGTTCTTCACATTCTCCAGCTTACCACATTTTTTTTCAAGGATCTCACGTTCCATGTACCTACCTTGTATTATTTGCTCTTTGCCTTCTCCAGTATCCCCCTCGGGAGATCCAAAGAGGGGCTATTCCAGAATATTTTACGTTCAAAGACATCATCATGCTTTCTATTCTTGGGATATCACAAGAATCTTTAATGTGGTGGTTTCCCGTTGCCTTTGACATCCTATGCCGTTGACCTACAATTAGGTTTATCTGCCTTAAGAAGTAATTTTTTACTCCAAGGACATCAGGGTGCCCTGCCCTCTTTCCGCTCATCCGCCCTCAAAGAGACCGTTGGCACTTGGAAGAGGTTACCCACTTATACCGGTGGTTACTCGGTGTCATACTCTATTAATCCCGAGTATTGGGCTGTCACTTCCGCCATCTATACCATACCGAAGTCCATCTTCTCCGCCATAGATGTCGTTGAGATCTTCATTCATAACTCTGAGCTGGGACCCTTACCAGATTACACACACCGGGTCAGTGCTCTCTGGGACTAACATTGGCAGGGGCGCCACTCCCTGGGTAGGGCTGCCTCCGAGGATGGTCCTTGCCTTTTACCTGTTACAATGTTATAATAACGGTTATATCAAAACATTCTAACAATTACCTAAACTGTCTTATACACCAAATCCATCCATTGGTTCTTCTTTGCTGTGAACCTGTCAATGACTTTCCTAAAAAAAAGGCAGCATCAGAGGACAGTTCTTCTAAAGTTTTTCTTTTCTACAGCTAAAATGCTTATATCACACAAAAAGGGATTCGTTATTGAGTCTCTTAACACGTTCGCTGCCACCATTTTCTAAAATATCTTTCTCAGGAGCTGTTTTGGCACTATCAGTAAATCCTAATAAATGGTACTACATTTTATCAAAAACGTGTCCATTGAGTTTAAAAATGAAATATTATGCATTTAAAACACTTTTCTTTTACGCTGTAAAGCGTCTGTGGCAATTCAAGCTGTGTTTCGGATGAGAGTGCCACCTGACGCTTTAAAGTGTCGAGCAATACTTTTCTTTTGTACTAATTCTTTGTACAACAATGCACAACGTGATGGATCATTGCTATTGGATCACCTACTCAGTTAATTTCCTCTTCATTTGCAGATGTTGATTGCACATTTTCATGAACACTGTTGTCTTTATTCAGTGGACTTTTGTCACTTTCACTGTCAGAATTCCTCCACTCATTGTCCTCACTGCCTGACAATACATCAGATTCACTGTCAGAAACCCCTAACATTTTAATTAAATCTGCATTAAATCTTCTTAGGATGAGATGGACCGGGCTCTGACCTGTTCTTTTCCATTTCGAAACAATACTGATTGTCACCTAATTTCTCAACACTGGAACTGCGCATGGCAAATTGTTCTAAAAGTAACCTTCCTGCAGTGCTGGCATAACCACAAGCATTAATTGCCAAACCAGCGTGTTTTTATGTAGCTTTAGAAACATAGGGCTCTGGGCACTTTAAAGCGGTAGCGGCATTGCTGTATATATCACCTTGACGCTTTAAAGAGTCAGTGGAAGTGAACGTGTTAAATAGGTTTTAATCCTCTTGCATGTACTCATGGCTCACTCACTACTTGCTGTGGTAGCGGGATATATTGTAACCAAACGCAATAGCTTAGTGATCTCCACCATTATGGTGTCTGTCATTTAAAACCAAATACATCAGCAGGTTTTGTGGTGACAAAATGCTTTTGCTCGTAGCCTCCGTGGCTCAGGCAGCAGCCTCTCGCCGCTGGGTTCTGTGGTTCAAATCCCAGTCACTCCAAGTTAGATTTTTCTGGACAGAGCGAAAGCAGGACAGGTTTTTCTCTGGGTACTCTGGTTTTCCTTGTCATTTTTCACTCCAGCAACACTCTTCAATATCATTTCATTCCATCTGTCAGTCATTAATCATTGCTCAAGAGGAGTACGACAGGCTTCAGCAGCCGGCACGATTTCTATTCTCACCACTAGATGGGGGGCTTCATTCATTCCATTCCTGACCCAGTTGAATGACTGGAAACAGGCTGAGGATTTTCATTTTCAAATCAGCATAAATAATGAGGAGATTTTCAAGCTGATCTACAATCATGGTACTGTTTTTACTAGTTTACACAGTTTTGTCTTACAAAATTCTTTCATGTGTTCATTAACTAATTCGACAGACTGGAGCTGTGGAAAATATATAATTCTGGATTTCATTTGAAGAACTTGGCAGTCGACGATTTTGATGCCAGCGCTTTCAACCTCAATTTTTGAGTCACTGAAACTAACATTCCCATTCAATTGGACACTATTTTGCACACACTCTTCAATGAAAGTCTCGCATCTTACATCCTGTACACTTGCAACTGCTTTACAGTACTGTATTTTGTACACCCCTTGGTTGGTCTACCATTACCCAGCAAACATAGTAGGTTTATTTTATACCTTTATTTTAGCTTATATTCTACTTGCAAATGTACCTGTGCTTCGCTACGGTTTTCTATCTTGTATTCGGATTTGTCCATAAATTACTGTATTAAGATTATATTAAATTGCATTTCACTTAGTGCTATCCGAGATACAAAACAGGGAGGACACCATACATTGTGTTTCCGATGTTAGGTAGGCATTGGGGAAGTTTTGTTGATAATGGCAGGGTACATTTCCTACTGCCAATCACAATCGAGTTCCAGAGTTTCTACTATAACGGCAGGCTCACTTGGCAATTACCATTCACAGTAGAGATGGAGAGTTTTCATTATAAAGACAGGCCCCTTTTATAAATGCTGTCACAATCGAGTTGGAGAGATTTGATTATAATCTAAAAGTGCAGCACTATCTAATGTATCAACAATTAAGGCACGAAAATAAGTCATAGGACCAAAGTTGTAGATCTCTCCAAATTGAACAGCGATTGTGCTATCTGCTTTGTCATAAAACTTACCGTTTAGCCACCAATTATCCCGAAACAAAAGTCTGCACCATCATAAAAATTGTATCCATATTTCGATATATTCCGGGGCCAAAAGTTATACATTTGAACAGCTTGGAATTTTTCTTAAAAGAAAAGAATGTCCAGGTTTCAGGATTAGCACTTGCATACATACAGAAGAATTAAGGAAGAAAGTAATACAGTTAAGAAAGTTGAAATTAATAGAAAATAGGATTATAACTGAAGACAGTGGTGTAGGACAAATAAGTAAATACCAATTGGATGTATTAAAAAAAAACCCTCAATTAATTGTGATGGTATGAGATACGGATATAAGAAGGTGGTAACAAAGGAGGAATTTAGGTGCAGGGATTCTTTGGTAAACAGATAAAAAGATGAAAAAATGAAATGTCGTATGGCTTTTAGTGCCGGGATATCCCAGGACGGGTTCGGCTCGCCAGGTGCAGGTCTTTCTATTTAACGCCCGTAGGCGACCTGCGCGTCATGATGAAGATGAAATGATGATGAAGACAACACATACACCCAGCCCCCGTGCCGTAGGAATTAACTAATTAAGGTTAAAATCACCGACCCAGCCGGGATTCGAACCCGGGACCCTCTGAACCGAAGGCCAGTACGCTGACCGTTCAGCCAACGAGTCGGACAGATAAGATGACTTATGGCGTTGTTACTTAAGGTTAAAGAGGCAAGGCAGAGACAAGAAATTAAAGCAGAAAACAGAAGTAGAATAGAACATACATACATCAACATTATAGTCCATTATGCCTTTCAGCGTTCAGTCTGCAACCCTCTGCGAATTTACTAAACATCGCCACAATCCTCTATTTGGAACTAGTGCTGTGGTCTCATTTAGTTCTATACCGGTACCTAAATCATTAGAAACTGAGTCTAACCATCATTGTCTTTGTCTCTCTCTCTCTTATCCTCCATAACAGTGTCCATTATTCTCCTAGGTAATCTATCCTCCTGTCCGGCCCCGCGGTGTGGGTGGCAATGCGTCTGCCTGTTACCTGGCGGCCCCGGCTTGGTCAGGGGTTTTTAATTGTAAATGATTAATATCCCTAGCCTAGGGATGGGGTGTTTGTGTCGTCCTTAACATTTCTTTCCTCACATTCAACACTCTACACTTTTGCAATTCCAGTTACATACAGGTTTATATCACATGGTGCAAGTAGTGGCAAAAGTCTCCTAGAGGTCAACGCCACAAACAGATGTCATAAAAAAAAAAGCTATCATCCATCCACCTTGCATGACCCCACCACTGAAACCAGTTTATGCGTACAGCTTCATCCATCGAGTTCATTCCAAACTTAGCCTTTATCTTCTCATTCAAAGTACCCTCCTGCCATTGTTCCCACCTGTTTGAACCAGCAATCCTTCTCGCTACTTTCATGTCTGTTACATCAAACTTACGAATAAGATATCCTGAGTCCACCCAGCTTTTGCTCTCGTAAAGCAAAGTTGGTCTGAAAACAGACCGATGTAAAGATAGTTTCATCCCGGAGCTGAATTCCTTCTTACAGAATACTGTTGGTCATACCTGTGAGCTCACTCCATTAGCTTTACTACACCTTGATTCAATCTCACTTACTGTAACTTATTACCATCCTAGTAGAACATACTTGAAATTATCTACCTGTTCCAGCTTTGTATCATCAATCTGACATTCAGTTCTGTTGAATTTCTTACCTACGGGCATCAACTTAGTCTTTGAAAGGCTAATTTTCATACCATACTCATTGCACCTATTTTCAAGTTCCAAGATATGAGACTGCAGACTTTGGCACAATCTGCCATTAAGACCAAGTCGTCAGCATGGGCCAGATTGCTTACTATATTTCCACCTAACTGAATCCCTCCCTGCCACTTCATACCTTTCAGCAGATGATCCGACTCGTTGGCTGAATGGTCAGCGTACTGGCCTTCGGTTCAGAGGGTCTCGGGTTCGATTCTTGGCCGGGTTGGGGATTTTAACCTCCATTGGTTATTTTTAATGGCCCGGGGGCTGGGTGTTTGTGCTGTCCCCAACATCCCTGCAACTCACACACAACACATAACACTATCCTCCACCACATTAACACGCAGTTACCTAGAAATGGCAGATGCCGCCCGCCCTCATTGGAAGGTCTGCCTTACAAGGGCTGCACTCGGCTAGAAATAGCCACACGAATTTTTTTTTAATTAGATGATCCATGTAAACTATGAACAGCAAAGGTGAAAGATTACAGCCTTGTCTAACCCCCGTAAGTACCCTGAAACAAGAACTCATTATACTATAAATTCTCACTGCAGCCCAATTGTCAACATACATGCCTTTGATTAATTTTAATAATCTACCCTTAATTCCATAGTCCCCCAGTATGGTGAACATCTTTTCCCACGGTACCCTGTCATATGCTCTCTAGATCTATGAAACATAAACACAACTGCCTATTCCTCTTGTAACATTCTTCAATTACCTGGCGCATACTGAAAAACTTGCTGAATGGTCAGACTTGTCCAATATTCAGCTCATCTTCAACCCAAAGGAAAAAGGTTTCTTTAAAGTAAGAAAGTGGAATACAGAAACCAATCCTAACTTACGTTTTGTATCCACTGATCACAAACTTACCACACAGTCAGCACTGTCGTGTTATTGGAAATAGGCACTCAGATCCCCATTATTAGATTTTCTCCTCTTCCACGGTGGAATCTTGTCAAAGGTAACTGGGACAGTTTCTTTGCTGATCTTGATAGCAGCATAAGATAGATTCGTCCTGTTGTGAACAACTACTGTAGATTTGTTGAAGCAATACTTGCCACTGCAAAATGACACATTCTTAGAGGAGTCAGAAAGGAGTATATACCCGGATGGAATGAAACATTTGAAAAACTCTACAGTAATTTTCAAAAGAATGGAGAAACGGATGTTGCTGATGAACTCATGAACAACTTCGATGAAGCCAGATGGAACAAGTGGACAGAAACTATGGATTTAAAACATTCTAACAGGCAGGCTTGGAGCCTCTTAACACGTTGACTGCCAGGACACATAGCAAGAAATGTCCCAGTGGCCAAATCATTTTTTCTTCTATGCATGTAGTAAATCAGCAATAAAGCAAAATTCGAAGTGATATTTTACTTAAGTGTTCAATGTACGTACAAAATATAGTAATCGCCACGTAAGGCAATACCCCAGAAAGTAAATATCGCCGCCAGATGCTCTTCTTTTCTCTTTTTTGTAATAGCTGATCACTGCTGCCAACCTGCCTGGTTACATATTAAAATCACCAGACATAACCATAACAAACTAACCTCAATGTAAACACCGATAATGAACGTTTCCCTACCCTTCTTCTTCTTCTTCTTCTTCTTCTTCTTCTTCGTTTTGCCTCATGACTGAGGCGTCGTGACTATCATAATATTCAGCCCTCTAGCCGATGAACCATACTCCGCCATTCTTCCCTATCTAAGGCTTTCAATGTGGTTACTCTGAGAGAACACTGTAGGGGGCCGCTCACCATGTCAATCCATCGCGTTGGTATTCGTCCTCGTTGTCTGGTTCCCTGGACTTTGCCCTCAACAATCAGCTTTTGTAGACTACCATCTCGGCGCATTATATGTCCAAAGTAGCGTACAATTCGTTGAGAGACCTTACACGATAGACGAACTTTTATCTGAAGTTGGTTCAGGATTGATGTGTTCGTGCGATGAGCTGTCCAAGGAATCCTTAACATTTTCCTCCAGCACCACATTTCAAAGCTTTCTATCCGTTCACGATCACGTTTGAGGATGGTCCACGTCTCTGCGCCATACAAGAAGACTGAGAAGACTAGAGATTCAACGAGCTTCTTTTTTGTCTTAATGGTGATGTTGTTATCTTTCCAGATCTTCCGCAGACGGATCATTGCTACCTTTGCTATTTCTATTCTACGCTTTATTTCATCTTTGGAACCACCAGAATTGGATAGTAAGGAGCCTAGATATACATACTGATGTACAACTTCACACCCTCCAATCTGTTTGATATGTGGACTGTTGTTGTTCTTACGATCAACAATCATGACTTTGGTTTTCTGTCGATTTAGGCGTAATCCAATTTCTAGGCTTGCTTCCTCTACTCTCTTGATCAGCTCTGTCAACTCCTCTTCAGATGATGCTATCAAGGTGGTGTCATCAGCAAATCTCAGATTGTTGATCTTGCATCCCCCAATGGAAAACCCTTTGTCCCAGCCTTCTAATGCAGTTCTCATTGCATATTCACCATAGATATTGAAAAGTAATGATGACAGGATACATCCCTGGCGAACTCCAGCCCTTGTACGAAACTGCTGAGACTGTTTGTTTTGAATCTTCACAGTGGCTGTATTTTCCTTATACAAGGACTTGAGGAGATCAATTAAATGGAGTGGCAAACCCATGTCATCCAAAATTTTCCAAAGATGGTTCCATTTGACAGTATCAAAGGCCTTTTGGTAGTCAATAAAGTAAATGGTAAAAGTTAAGATGAAATAAATCAAGATACCGTATTCATAATTAAATCGATTTCCACGCTCAATGAGGAATTAAGGAAATAAACACACTTTCTCACTCAAATTAATGTTACATATATCTGTCTTTATTTTGATACACAGTAGGCGTACTATAATCATATTCTTGAAAAGAGGGGCGTAAACGATGCAATTTATTTAATAATCTTTGCAGTGTGATGTTCGAAAGTTCCAGACATCCAATGACTTCCCTTTCTTTTGCGCGAACATTTCCTTCTCTCTTCAATACCGGTAACCAGTAAGGAGAGAGATTATTGGGCATATTTTCAGCCTGCAGGCTGGTTATATCTTCGAGCTTATCAGGAAACATATAGGAATACTAATGTGCCAAGCTCCGTGAACGGAAATTAGGTCAGCTTTCAGGTTCACTGCGGATTTGAAAATAATAATGTTATAAGTTCTACTGCCAAAATTTCGTCCCGTAAGAGTTATTTCCTGTACCGGTAGATCTAGACATGAGACTGGCATATTTGAGCACTTTCATCATTTCACACAAACTATGTTATTAAATGCATTATCCGAAAATGCCACAATTCTACTTACCTGGTATTAGCCAAATAGATTTACAATCCCACAGAAAAAGAAAATATGCTTTAAATATTCTCGCAAATGTATCACTAGTGACTTTAACGGCAATGCGGTGGCAACACGCAATTCACGCCAGAACAGTGATTGAACTTTGCCAATGTGTCAGATTAACGGTAAATGTAAGACGTCGTATCGGCAAGTAGGGTCCCTAGACTGTATGGTTACCGACACTGAAAAAGACCTGCAAAATACCCAACAGCAAGAAAAGTAACTGTAAATCAATACCTTAATATTACAGGGGAGAAAGGGTAAGGTTGCACCCTTAGGGTACGTCCTTACACGGAGAGGACTATACAATAAAAATTCCCAGCACCCCGAGGTACCGCCATGGCCCCACAGAAAAGTTCACTGCATGGTTTTGCCTAGCCCTAGATGGCCAGAGCGGTACAGTCTAGCAGTACTAGAAGCTTGCATTGCTTGATAGTACACAATGTAGATAACAGAGCGAGCCACGATTTGTTTACTAGAACTTAGGATTACAATCTCAAGGCACTCATTCTTTTACAGTAGGGTGTGTGTGAAATAATTGTGAGATATTTCTAAGTTATTTTACCAGTGAACGGAGAGGTTAGTTATAAAAATGAAACCATTTTCTTCTCAAACTTGGAAGATAATGAACCTAGCCCTTCAGTATGAGAATTCTGGTAAGTAGTGTCCATGTCAAACTGATCTATTGCGTTTTGCAACACAACAACTCTTCACAAAGTTACATTTGAAATATATTTATTTCCTACTTACTCCTTGCCAAATGCTCGGTGGTAATGTAAAATGTTGCTATGTTGTCAATGAATGTTGTCAATTTAGAAAATGCAAATACGCTCATGTTTACGCTATATTTATTGCGATAAGCATAGAAATCAGCTCAGGTATGGGTGCAACAATTTGGAAGGAATCAGTGTGGCATATTGATTAGGTAAGCATAAGCTTGGGGTGAAAATGGGAAATCACAGAAAACCATAACCAGGTTTCTTGACAGTAGGAGTCAAATGCACAATCTTCAAAATCTTGAACTTTGCGAGTTAGCTAACCGGCACACCTAAGCGCATTGCTAAACTGATTGGACATATACTCAGTAGTGTGTTTGTGAGAGTTCTAGAACCTCCTCCTCCACAGCAGGCTGCCCTTCCCGACGTCAGTCTATTGCGACCAACGCGACAAGCAAGCGCAGGGACAAGTGGGCAAGATGGCCGCCACGCGCAATCCACCTCCAGCTAAGCGCTACGTCCTCGGACACCTTCAGAAAATAGGATGTCGTTATCTTATGGAATACTGTCGAAATAGGCTACTAAAAGGGATACCTGACTTGAAAGAGCAAGTGTTAGCGAACTAGGGGTCATTAGCTGAGCCTAGGTATGATGTATGCTAAGCTGTTGTGTATAACCTCCCTTGGACAACTCCTGTAGGTCACTTTATTCCGAGGGGGGGGGGATTGATCAGAGTAAAGCTCCTCCAGGGGCACCGAGCAACCTGTGCTGTTGTTGTATCTGCAATGGCGAACTTAGATTTTTTTACCTGAGTCTAGCTATGATGTGTGCTAAGCTGTCGTCTATTTAACCTCCTTGGCCAACTCTTGTAGGACACTTCATTCTGATGTGGTAAGGTTCTAGCAGAGTAAAGCTCCTCCAGGGGCACCCTTGCCTTAGGTAGGAGCCGAGCAACCTGTGATGTTGTGCCTGCATTAGCGAACTCGGGTATTTTAGCTGTGTCTAGGCATGTTGTGTGCTAAGCTATCGTCTATCCAACCTGCTTGGCCAACTCTTGTAGGGAGTACTTCAGCCCTAGAGGAGCAGAGTAAATGCTACTCCTAAGAATTCGAACGTGGAGTTGACATAAACTCAAAACTAAAGAGCTTAAGTGCAATTCAAATATCCTCACCCTGATTGAAATATGTGTACGATGTGTACTGACTACAGTAAATGTGGAGACATGTTCATCTCAGCAGAAAAAGAATGACTTTGCGAGCTAAGCTGTATTTTCCCCTACCTGGTGTAGTACTAAAAAATGTTGACAATATGTTATGATGCGAGACACTTGACTTGAGAGAGAACGCGGAGTCTTCAGCTACAGGTCAAAGCTTGTTCGCGATGACGGAACTACAGCTCTTGCTACCAAGATAACGTTACTCTACTTAGATCTGAATTGTTTTATGAGGTAGGGTGGAGGGGTAGATTTTTATTAATGGTATACTGCTAGTCGTAAGGGTAACTAAAAGGGATGGGCTAACTCAGGAGAGAGCTGTGCCAGGACACAGAGGTAATTAGACATATACAGAGCCTTATAGACGCATTCTCTAATTTTCTTCTTTCTTTCTTAACCTGCTTACCATCCAGGGTTGATTTTTCCCTTCGACTCAGCGAGGGATCCCACCTCTACCGCCTTAATGACAGTATTCAAGAGCTACAGACTCTGGGTCAGGGGATACCAGTACCTCGCCTTACATGGCCTATCGTTAACTTCTTAAGACTTAGCTGCTTACCTGATTATGGTTAAGAGTGCTAGGTTAACCCATGCATATGACGCCAGGCTTAACTTTACAAGGGCGTTACAGTCTCAAATTTGAGATTCCATCTTACGCTTAACCCAACTAGACGAGATAAGACATGATCCAGGGACTTTGATGTTGAGATTGGTGGAAGGACAAGGGATATGGTGTGAGGTGTAATACAATTCTTTATTTATAGACAGCGTAATATTGGGGAGCATCTTCGAAGTTCTAAAAACGGAGAGCCTAGCATAACATAGAAGAAATAACTGCACGTGCAAGTTGACTAGCTTTCGATGTATTTGCTAACACATAGAATACAAAGTATTTTTTCCCTACAAGTTTGCATCTTAGGTACAATCACGCAGGAAGACCTTACCTATCCTTGTACTGAATACCCAATGTAATACGTAAAAATGTGGTGCCGGAATATAGCTCTGCAGCATTTCGCGTGTTATAGAATTCCCGAATACAGAATAAAATCCTTACTTACACTTTACGTTCGATACCCCTGCAGGCCTGACGTTGCGCTGACCACGCGTTAACCTCCTAGGCAATGGTGTAAGCCTTAATACATAACATGCTTCATTCATTGAGACGTAAGGCTGAAAAGCAACCTTAGGTCCAGGGGAGATGAGCGACCGCGCAAGGTATCAGCCAAAGAAAGACAAAGGCTACGAAAGGCGTGAAAATTAAAGATTCCTTAGCCTTCGTAAACCTAATAGCGTAAGGGTCGGAAAAGAACAAGAGTTAACCGAGGAAGGTCGGATAGGATAGATAAAAGTGAGTGACCTAACACAAGTAAGTAGAAGCATGCGTATACATGGGCTCTTATGGCACTAACCCGGTGGAGGCTGTGCTAGGGCTTTTTGCCTTGTATCTAATAAAATCCATGACCCAGCCTGGAATTACCCTAATTCGAGGTTCTATCCTCCTAACCGGATGCCCTCCTAACTTGCAACTCTCGGTGGAGTGATGTAGGAGGGTGATGGAATACTGCTGTAAGAAACGACTAAAAAAGGGGTGCTCGAGGGCTTTTAACTTCCGAGCGTGGTATTAGCGACAAGAGGACCTCAAGCTGAGTCTGGCATTAATTATAGTTGTTTAACATTTTTGAATAGGGAATCGAAGGTTTAGTGACTCGAGAACAATCTTCTACTCACAACCACGAGGCTTTAGGAATCTGCTGACAGTGTAGCCGGTTACGCTATGTAAGCAACTCAGCTGTCGCAGAGATGCATGCCGTTACAATTGACATGAATGAAATATCTGACCCGCACACACTTCGACTCTTTGAATACAACTCTGCATCTGTTGGCACTAAGGGGTCTATAGCTGAGTCTGGCATAAGTCTAACTCTGCAGAGCTACTACAGGGTTTACAACTTGTAACTCATAAGCTATTAGTTTGTATTAGCTTAACATTCGGAACAAGGCTACTATGCAAGATAGCTGCTATACTTTATTCGTTTAGACTTAACTAGAGGGCTGTCTCATAGGCTGACAACTTGTAACTTAAGACCTCATGCATTACAATTGTGTCAAACACGGAATGTAGCGTACAGGACCTGTTATTTCTCTTTCTTCTTCTCCTCCTTAACCTTTTTCTCAATATATTTGGATTAACACGACGAAAAGCATAGTTCGCAAGCCAGAAAACGTAATCATGCACAGTTATATTTATCACCCAGCCGAAAATTAAATCTAAGCCCTTGTTGATGTAGATGAAGAGAAGTTTATTACGACGGAAACACTTAGTTCTCAAGCCTCAAAACATAATCATACGCAGTTAAAATCACGACCCGTCGGGGATCGAACTCAACGCCTTGTAAACTTAAGGTTAGTATGCTAATGATACAACCGAGGAGCCTTGTATCTAATAAAATCCATGACCCAGCCTGAAATTACATCAGCCCTCGACAATACAAACTATTAAGTGAACTACGAGGGGTTATTAACTGTGTGTCTCTTATTACTCTTAGAAAATGTACATTTAAGCTCTACTGATAAAATGTTAGTCTCTTCTATCTTTAAAGTCGCAACGATGTCGCAACGTCCATTGGTTAACACTTGGTTTCTTTCGAGCTTAACATTTAAACTATATAGGCTATACTCGTATATATAACCTGTAGCGTGCCTGCCTCTTACCCGGAGGCCCCGGGTTCGATTCCTGGCTAGGTTAAGGATTTTTACCTGGACTTGTGGGTTGGTTCGAGGTCTACTTAGCGTACGTGATTAGAATTGACGGGCTATCTGACGATGAGATAGCGGCCCCGGTCTAGAAAGCTAAGAATAACGGTCGAGAGGATTCGTCGTGCTGACTACACGACACCTCGTAATCCGCAATCCTTCGGGCTGAGCGACGGCCGCTTGGTAGGCCAAGGCCCTTCAAGGGCTGTAGTGTTATGGGGTTTGTTTATGTGTATATAACATTTTACTCTTACGTCTAACTCTATTGATAAATTGTCGTTCTCTTCTGACTTCAAACTGGTTACCTATCTGACCTTTATTAATCCAAATTTCGTTTCTTCTAATGTTTAACTGCCTGCTGTCATTTCTTGATGGATACAGTACTTTGCATCCATCTCTTGGCACAGGCCAGAGTAAAGTGTAGCTTCCACCGAAGTCCGAGTCAACATTCATGGCTGTGACAATATTGAAGTTGCTGGGGTATGGGTAGTGCTGAGTAATGACATTCAGAGCATGACTAGTGCATCTGAGTGTTATGAAAGGTGCTGCTCATAGGGTCAGTCGTGCTGCAATAGTACTTTCTGACCCAGTGAGGAAAGCAATGACGAACTACCTCACTCATCATCTTGCCTAGTACGCCTCATTACGGTGCTGCCATTGGTTTTTGGGTTTTCCTTACAGCCGCATAACCTTTGGTGGTGCAATTTGCGGATCCAACCAGCCTCTGGGCTGATAACCTAACAGACAGACTAATTTTTAAACTTGCCACTCGACGGAAGAACATTTAACGATTCAGCTGAAGTTGGTACATTTTTGATAGCAGCAACACCCTTATCGATTGTTATCTGCAAGAACGCTTCTACTTTGTTAGGAATAGCAAATTAATCTCTATTGGTAAATGGTTTATCTCTTCTAACTTTAAAACTCGTGACGTTGTGTAACCTCTGTTGTTCATGATCAATGACTGTTCAAAATGTACCTTACAGTAATGTAATCTATTCGTGTTGTGTATATCTGTGGTTATTCTTCAATAAACAACTGCACTGGATGATCTACTAGACTTATGGTTTTTGTTATAGTCCTTTACTATAAGCAGTTACAACCTAAGCTTCTCAACATTGTATATTATTCCTGCTAAGGCACACGGGAAACTGATAAATGTCTGATTCTAAGAAAACGAAAAGTTTACCGTGCTAATGACAATGAGTTAAAACTGTGTGTTCAGAACCAAAAAGAAATTCGTGCTACACACATGATAGTGAACGGAACCCAGGGCTTACGTCTTATTATAAGGCAAAAGGGCTTCCACCTCCTAGCAAAAGAGCAAAAGGGCTTTCTCCTCCTATCAAAAGGGATCCTGCTCCTAGCAAAGGGGCTAAAGGGATCCTCCTCCTAGCAAAAGGGCAAAAGGGCTTTCTCCTCCTATCAAAAGGGATCCTGCTCCTAGCAAAAGGGCTAAAGGGATCCTCCTCCTATCAAAAGGGATCCTGCTCCTAGCAAAGGGGTTAAAGGGATCCTCCTCCTAGCAAAAGGGCAAAATGGCTTTCTCCTCCTATCAAAAGGGATCCTGCTCCTAGCAAAGGGGCTAAAGGGATCCTCCTCCTAGCAAAAGGGCAAAAGGGCTGACCCTATCAATAAAGTATATGCATTATGCTTTACACTATTCTGTCTAGCCCTATCAATACTATGTGTAGCCGCTATGTCCCTATGTAAAAAGCATAAGTATTAAATCGTTTACAATTTTTCCTAGTCCCGTGTTACTGTTCCGTTTCAAGTTCAATTCTAGCCCTTTTGCTACGAGCAGGATCCCTTTTGATAAGAGGAGAAAGCCCTTTGGCTCTTTTGCTAGGAGGAGGATCCCTTTAGCCCCTTTGCTAGGAGCAGGATCCCTTTTGATAGGAGGAGGATCCCTTTAGCCCCTTTGCTAGGAGCAGGATCCCTTTTGATAGGAGGAGAAAGCCATTTTGCTCTTTTGCTAGGAGGAGGATCCCTTTAGCCCCTTTGCTAGGAGCAGGATCCCTTTTGATAGGAGGAGGATCCCTTTAGCCCCTTTGCTAGGAGCAGGATCCCTTTTGATAGGAGGAGAAAGCCCTTTTGCTCTTTTGCTAGGAGGTGGAAGCCCTTTTGCCTTATAATAAGACGTAAGCCCTGGGTTCCGTTCACTATCATGTGTGTAGCACGAATTTCTTTTTGGTTCTGAACACACAGTTTTAACTCATTGTCATTAGCACGGTAAACTTTTCGTTTTCTTAGAATCAGACATTTATCAGTTTCCCGTGTGCCTTAGCAGGAATAATATACAATGTTGAGAAGCTTAGGTTGTAACTGCTTATAGTAAAGGACTATAACAAAAACCATAACTCTAGTAGATCATCCAGTGCAGTTGTTTATTGAAGAATAACCACAGATATACACAACACGAATAGATTACATTACTGTAAGGTACATTTTGAACAGTCATTGATCATGAACAACAGAGGTTACACATCGTCACGAGTTTTAAAGTTAGAAGAGATAAACCATTTACCAATAGAGATTAATTTGCTATTCCTAACAAAGTAGAAGCGTTCTTGCAGATAACAATCGATAAGGGTGTTGCTGCTATCAAAAATGTACCAACTTCAGCTGAATCGTTAAATGTTCTTTCGTCGAGTGGCAAGTTTACAAATTAGTCTGTCTGTTAGGTTATCAGCCCAGAGGCTGGTTGGATCCGCAAATTGCACCACCAAAGGTTATGCGGCTGTAAGGAAAACCCAAAAACCAATGGCAGCACCGTAATGAGGCGTACTAGGCAAGATGATGAGTGAGGTAGTTCGTCATTGCTTTCCTCACTGGGTCAGAAAGTACTATTGCAGCACGACTGACCCTATGAGCAGCACCTTTCATAACACTCAGATGCACTAGTCATGCTCTGAATGTCATTACTCAGCACTACCCATACCCCAGCAACTTCAATATTGTCACAGCCATGAATGTTGACTCGGACTTCGGTGGAAGCTACACTTTACTCTGGCCTGTGCCAAGAGATGGATGCAAAGTACTGTATCCATCAAGAAATGACAGCAGGCAGTTAAACATTAGAAGAAACGAAATTTGGATTAATAAAGGTCAGATAGGTAACCAGTTTGAAGTCAGAAGAGAACGACAATTTATCAATAGAGTTAGACGTAAGAGTAAAATGTTATATACACATAAACAAACCCCATAACACTACAGCCCTTGAAGGGCCTTGGCCTACCAAGCGGCCGTCGCTCAGCCCGAAGGATTGCGGATTACGAGGTGTCGTGTAGTCAGCACGACGAATCCTCTCGACCGTTATTCTTAGCTTTCTAGACCGGGGCCGCTATCTCATCGTCAGATAGCCCGTCAATTCTAATCACGTACGCTAAGTAGACCTCGAACCAACCCACAAGTCCAGGTAAAAATCCTTAACCTAGCCAGGAATCGAACCCGGGGCCTCCGGGTAAGAGGCAGGCACGCTACAGGTTATATATACGAGTATAGCCTATATAGTTTAAATGTTAAGCTCGAAAGGAACCAAGTGTTAACCAATGGACGTTGCGACATCGTTGCGACTTTAATGATAGAAGAGACTAACATTTTATCAGTAGAGCTTAAATGTACATTTTCTAAGAGTAATAAGAGACACACAGTTAATAACCCCTCGTAGTTCACTTAATAGTTTGTATTGTCGAGGGCTGATGTAATTTCAGGCTGGGTCATGGATTTTATTAGATACAAGGCTCCTCGGTTGTATCATTAGCATACTAACCTTAAGTTTACAAGGCGTTGGGTTCGATCCCCGACGGGTCGTGATTTTAACTGCGTATGATTATGTTTTGTGGCTTGAGAACTAAGTGTTTCCGTCGTAATAAACTTCTCTTCATCTACATCAACAAGGGCTTAGATTTAATTTTCGGCTGGGTGATAAATATAACTGTGCATGATTACGTTTTCTGGCTTGCGAACTATGCGTTTCGTCGTGTTAATCCAAATATATTGAGAAAAAGGTTAAGGAGGAGAAGAAGAAAGAGAAATAACAGGTCCTGTACGCTACATTCCGTGTTTGACACAATTGTAATGCATGAGGTCTTAAGTTACAAGTTGTCAGCCTATGAGACAGCCCTCTAGTTAAGTCTAAACGAATAAAGTATAGCAGCTATCTTGCATAGTAGCCGTGTTCCGAATGTTAAGCTAATAAAAACTAATAGCTTATGAGTTACAAGTTGTAAACCCTGTAGTAGCTCTGCAGAGTTAGACTTATGCCAGACTCAGCTATAGACCCCATAGTGCCAACAGATGCAGAGTTGTATTCAAAGAGTCGAAGTGTGTGCGGGTCAGATATTTCATTCATGTCAATTGTAACGGCATGCATCTCTGCGACAGCTGAGTTGCTTACATAGCGTAACCGGCTACACTGTCAGCAGATTCCTAAAGCCTCGTGGTTGTGAGTAGAAGATTGTTCTCGAGTCACTAAACCTTCGATTCCCTATTCAAAAATGTTAAACAACTATAATTAATGCCAGACTCAGCTTGAGGTCCTCTTGTCGCTAATACCACGCTCGGAAGTTAAAAGCCCTCGAGCACCCCTTTTTTAGTCGTTTCTTACAGCAGTATTCCATCACCCTCCTACATCACTCCACCGAGAGTTGCAAGTTAGGAGGGCATCCGGTTAGGAGGATAGAACCTCGAATTAGGGTAATTCCAGGCTGGGTCATGGATTTTATTAGATACAAGGCAAAAAGCCCTAGCACAGCCTCCACCGGGTTAGAGCCATAAGAGCCCATGTATACGCATGCTTCTACTTACTTGTGTTAGGTCACTCACTTTTATCTATCCTATCCGACCTTCCTCGGTTAACTCATGTTCTTTTCCGACTCTTACGCTATTAGGTTTACGAAGGCTAAGGAATCTTTAATTTTCACGCCTTTCGTAGCCTTTGTCTTTCTTTGGCTGATACCTTGCGCGGTCGCTCATCTCCCCTGGACCTAAGGTTGCTTTTCAGCCTTACGTCTCAATGAATGAAGCATGTTATGTATTAAGGCTTACACCATTGCCTAGGAGGTTAACGCGTGGTCAGCGCAACGTCAGGCCTGCAGGGGTATCGAACGTAAAGTGTAAGTAAGGATTTTATTCTGTATTCGGGAATTCTGATAATACGCGAAATGCTGCAGAGCTATATTCCGGCACCACATTTTTACGTATTACATTGGGTATTCAGTACAAGGATAGGTAAGGTCTTCCTGCGTGATTGTACCTAAGATGCAAACTTGTAGGGAAAAAATACTTTGTATTCTATGTGTTAGCAAATACATCGAAAGCTAGTCAACTTGCACGTGCAGTTATTTCTTCTATGTTATGCTAGGCTCTCCGTTTTTAGAACTTCGAAGATGCTCCCCAATATTACGCTGTCTATAAATAAAGAATTGTATTACACCTCACACCATATCCCTTGTCCTTCCACCAATCTCAACATCAAAGTCCCTGGATCATGTCTTATCTCGTCTAGTTGGGTTAAGCGTAAGATGGAATCTCAAATTTGAGACTGTAACGCCCTTGTAAAGTTAAGCCTGGCGTCATATGCATGGGTTAACCTAGCACTCTTAACCATAATCAGGTAAGCAGCTAAGTCTTAAGAAGTTAACGATAGGCCATGTAAGGCGAGGTACTGGTATCCCCCGACCCAGAGTCTGTAGCTCTTGAATACTGTCATTAAGGCGGTAGAGGTGGGATCCCTCGCTGAGTCGAAGGGAAAAATCAACCCTGGATGGTAAGCAGGTTAAGAAAGAAAGAAGAAAATTAGAGAATGCGTCTATAAGGCTCTGTATATGTCTAATTAACTCTGTGTCCTAGCACAGCTCTCTCCTGAGTTAGCCCATCCCTTTTAGTTACCCTTACGACTAGCAGTATACCATTAATAAAAATCTACCCCTCCACCCTACCTCATAAAACAATTCAGATCTAAGTAGAGTAACGTTATCTTGGTAGCAAGAGCTGTAGTTCCGTCATCGCGAACAAGCTTTGACCTGTAGCTGAAGACTCCGCGTTCTCTCTCAAGTCAAGTGTCTCGCATCATAACATATTGTCAACATTTTTTAGTACTACACCAGGTAGGGGAAAATACAGCTTAGCTCGCAAAGTCATTCTTTTTCTGCTGAGATGAACATGTCTCCACATTTACTGTAGTCAGTACACATCGTACACATATTTCAATCAGGGTGAGGATATTTGAATTGCACTTAAGCTCTTTAGTTTTGAGTTTATGTCAACTCTACGTTCGAATCCTTAGGAGTGGCATTTACACTGCTCCTCTAGGGCTGAAGTACTCCCTACAAGAGTTGGCCAAGCAGGTTGGATAGACGATAGCTTAGCACACAACATGCCTAGACACAGCTAAAATACCCGAGTTCGCTAATGCAGGCACAACATCACAGGTTGCTCGGCTCCTACCTAAGGCAAGGGTGCCCCTGGAGGAGCTTTACTCTGCTAGAACCTTACCACATCAGAATGAAGTGTCCTACAAGAGTTGGCCAAGGAGGTTAAATAGACGACAGCTTAGCACACATCATAGCTAGACTCAGGTAAAAAAAACCTACGTTCGCCATTGCAGACACAACAACAGCACAGGTTGCTCGGTGCCCCTGGAGGAGCTTTACTCTGATCAACCCCTCCCCCTCGGAATAAAGTGACCTACAGGAGTTGTCCAAGGGAGGTTATACACAACAGCTTAGCATACATCATACCTAGGCTCAGCTAATGACCCCTAGTTCGCTAACACTTGCTCTTTCAAGTCAGGTATCCCTATTAGTAGCCTCTTTTGACAGTATTCCATAAGATAACGACATCCTATTTTCTGAAGGTGTCCGAGGACGTAGCGCTTAGCTGGAGGTGGATTGCGCTTGGCGGCCATCTTGCCCACTTGTCCCTGCGCTTGCTTGTCGCGTTGGTCGCAATAGACTGACGTCGGGAAGGGCAGCCTGCTGAGGAGGAGGAGGAGGTTCTAGAACTCTCACAAACACACTACTAATGTTGCTATGTTGTCAATGAATGTTGTCAATTTAGAAAATGCAAATACGCTCATGTTTACGCTATATTTATTGCGATAAGCATAGAAATCAGCTCAGGTATGGGTGCAACAATTTGGAATGATTCAGTGTGGCCTATTGATTAGGTAAGCATAAGCTTGGGGTGAAAATGGGAAATCACAGAAAACCGTAACCAGGTTTCTTGACAGTAGGAATCAAATGCACAATCTTCAAAATCTTGAACTTTGCGAGTTAGCTAACCGGCATACCTAAGCGCATTGTTAAACTGATTGGACATATACTCACATATTGCCAATAAATGAGGTTGGATTAATAAAAAATAAATACTATATTTTGCAAACCAAGTACGCCAGGATTTGCTCCGAGCCCAAAGCGGTACGCTAGCATTGCGAATTCAACAGCTCAGTGGTCCGCCGGCCCGGCGGAGAAAGTCTAATAGCAACACCTGTCAGTGGTACTTTGTACCGCCGTGGCCTCATGAGACACTCACTCAGTGGTACAATGTACCGATCTAGCAGCCGACGTGTTAAAGAAGTTGGGGAGATCACCTCACATTCCACAGCCCAAATCTGCTGTATCACCTGATCAAGTTGTCAAATGGATTGCTGGATTGTCTAAAGTGAAAACTCAAGAAAGAACTCAATCGGTTAATAAGAACTAACCTTCATGAAAAGACATAATATTGGTTCATCAAATATTTCTGGCCCTTTCACCGAAGAAGAGCTCCTGTTGGTTCTGAAGATAACAAAGAACCGCAAAGCACCTGGTTTTGATTGCATTCACCTTGAATTACTCAAGCATTGTGAGAAGTACACAAGGAAATGGTTGTTACGGTTTTTCTCAAATATTCTGATTACAGTCAAACTTCCTCCAGAGTTCAAACGAAGCAAGATTCTGGCTATTCTGAAAACAGGTAAACCTTCTGATTGCCCTGAAAGTTACCATCTAATTGCTCTAATGAGTGTTTGTTACAAACTTCTGGAACGGCTCATTTACAATAGAATAAGCCCTCTAAATTTACGATCACTCCCAGCAGGAGAAGCTGGTTTTAGACCAAGTTCTTGCGTTAACAACCCACATTGAAACAGGTTTTGAAAAACGACTGAAGAGTGGTGCAGTGTACATAGAACTTACAGCCACTTATAATACGGTTTGGAGAGAGGGAGTTGTGTATAAGTTTTTCAAACTTGTTGAATGCAGAGTAATGTCACAACTCATAAACAACATGCTATCAGAATGATCCAGGAAGTTATGGATAACAAACATAGTAAAGTTTAAAAGCTCAATGATCTGTGCCCTCTCCATTGCTGTTTGATATGTACATTGCCGATATACCTAGCACTACATCACGTCAATATGCTTATGCGGATGACCTGGCAATACTTACTCAGCAATCCAATGTGAATGAGACAGAAGCAATTCTAAACAGAGATCTTGAAATTTTGAGCAAGTACTTTGATAAGTGGTGTTTGATACCTAGCACCAGTAAAACAGAAACCTGTCTCTTTCACCTTAATAACAGGCAGGCAAACATAACTTTGAATATTTCCCTCAATAACTCTCCTCTACCACACAATCCTAACCCCAAGTACCTTGGAGTAACACTATTCTTCAAGAAACATTTAATGAATACCCCTGCTAAGCTGAAGACCAGGAACAATATCATTCAGAAACTTGCAGGTTCTGCATTGAGAGCATCAGCATTGGGACTGATATAGTCTACAGCTGAGTATTGTTCTTCTGAATAGCCCTTATGTTAAAGATATTGATGCTGTTCTGAATCAGACGATACGCACTGTCAGATCTACTCCTCCTTCTTAGGTGCCACTCTTGAGCCACATAACAGAATACGCAGAGAAAACGACCTAATATGCAGGTTCAGCAAGATAACAATGAACCCAAGTCTTGCCATTCATGAAGACATGGTTGTTAGATATGGACGACTGAAATCAAGATCTTCACCCTTTCAAACTCCAAGGAAACTCATCAACAGGAACTTTAACGGTTCTGACGAATGGCAATTGGAGTGGACCAAAACAGCTCCAGATGAATGGTTGAACCTCTTTAGTCTCAACATCCACCTACTGGTTTTAATCTCCCCAGACGTACTTGGGTTCTTCTCAACAGAGGCTGTACCAATCATGGACAATGTGGGTCATTGTTGCATAAGTGGGGTATGCACTCCTCCCCTGAGTGCGGCTGTGGTGAGAAGAAACAGACAATCTATCATATTGTCATTGAATATCCAAAGAGGTCATACTCCCGTCAGCTGAAGGCATTTGTGTGCTTCTGACTGGGTTGTACAATGGGTTAGACTGTTTAGATTTGAGTTTGTGAACTGTTTTTTGAGATTGGTTGATTGTTTGAAGTGTTATATTGATTCTTATGTTTTTGAAAGTTTTTATGTTGTTATGCAGTAGCCATAACATAAATAAACTGAAAATCTGATTATGAAATCCCCTTTGTGGTCTGAAACCACAATGGTTTTCATCCAACTTCCTCTCAGCGACTGATCACACCCTCCCTTCCAAGATGCCAGTGGATACTTTGCCAGGTATACTAATCAATGAGATACCTCGATAGTTGTTGCAATCCTTCCTATTCTCTTGCTTATAGTTAGGTTAAATTACTGCTTTTGTCCAATCTGAAAGTATCTTACCAACACTCCATGTTAATCTTACAATTCTATGATGCAATTTCATCCCTGCCTTCCCACTATACTTCACCATTTCAGGTCTAATTTCATCCATTCCTGCCGCTTTAGGACAATGGAGTATATTTACCATCCTTTCCACTTCCTCAAGCGTAATTTTACCGACATCCTCCTCCGCCCCATGAGCTTTGCTGTTCGCAACACCACTAGGAACATTTCCTTTTATGTTGAGAAGATGTTCAATGATTCCCTGGGATCTATTATGAACTCACCTGAATTACCCAAAACACTATTCATTTCCATTTTCCCTCCTTCCTAAGATTCTTTATTACTGTCCACAACGGTTTCCCTGCTACTTGACCTAGCCTTTCCAGGTTATTACCAAAATCTTCCCATGACTTCTTTTTTGGATTCAACAACTATTTGTTTCACTCTGTTTCTTTCATCTATGTACCATTCCCTGTTTGAAGCCATTTCTGACAAGCCTCCTTTTTACATTTACAAGCTGCTCTCCCTTCATCATTCCACCAGAATGTTAGTTTTTTCCCATCTTTACACATAGTTGTTCCTAGACTGTTTCTACTACAACATATCTGTATGCCACCCATTCTATATCCTGAACCAGCTTACTGTCCACTGTTCGATACTTCTCACTAATCATATCCATGTACCGGTATATCTGTATAACTTCGTCGTCCTGGAGATATTTTACCCTTATTCATTTGCAGACAGATTTCACTTTCTCTACCGTAGGCCTAAGAGATACTTAGTTCACTACAGATCAGATAGTGGTCTGTATCATCGAAAATAACCTGAAAAACCTGTACATTTCCAACAGACTTCCTGAATTCGAAGTCGGTAAAGATAGTCTATTATGGATCTGCTACCGCTAGCCTCCCATGTGTAGCATTGAATAGCCTTATGCTTGAAGTATGTTTTCGTAACTGCTAAACCCATACTAGCACAGAAGTCCAGTAAACGCTTCCCATTCCCATTAGCTTCCATATCTTCTCCACATTCACCAATCACCTTTTTGTATCCTTCAGTTCTGTTTCCAACTCTCGCATTGAAATCGCCCATTAGCACTATCCTATCCTTGCTGTTGCCCCTGACTATGATGTCGCTCAATGCTTTATACAACTTGCCTATTTCATCCTCACATGGTGAATACACTGAGACAATTCACGTCCTAATTCCTCCAATTGCCAAATCTACCCACATCATTCGCTCATTTACATGCCTAACAGAAACTATGTTGCGTGCAATAATATTCCTGATAAACAGCCCTTCCCCTTTTAACACCTGTCAAGTACACTTTATAATCTCCTGTCTCTTCTTTGTTATCACCCCTTACCCGAATATCACTTACTCCTAGAACATCAAGATGCATCCTGTCTGCTGACTCAGCCAGTTCTACTTTCTTCCATAAGCCCTACTAATATTTATAGCTCCCCATCGAATTCTATTTCGTTCACCAAGTTGTTTCCAAGGAGTACCTCGCTTGTCAAATGGGAGTGGAACTCCGTTACTCCCATAGGTCCGAGGCTTGCTAAAAATGTTCTGAGCTTGGTAAATACATGAAGCAGGATGTTACCCTACTTAGACATTGTCCAAGTGAGGATCTCTCCTCTAATGGGTTATGGACCACTGGTGGATTATATAGTCTTAGCCGCCTGAGCACAAGAAGGGCCACGACTCAGAATATGTCCGAGATGCCCACTCCCATTCCATAGAAACTGGTATCCCGACTCTCAGCACCACTTACTAGGCCACTCAGCCATTACCCAAAGTTCAAAACTACGACACGACTACAGTAACGCACAGCATGAAGCACAGACACACACAAAGAAAGCACTACTTAATCGCTATAGAAAATGACTGTCCTGTGTTTTTACCTATACTTGCCGAATACTTACCTCATTCGACACCTACCTGGAAGAACTTGTAAGCCTCCAGTTGATACCTCCCATTCCCCTGTACAAGCATGTGACTATGAAAGTATCCAGGAGACGCAAATAACCATCATGAACCTTATTGTATGAATGCATGTTTGCACAACGTACTTGTGCTCCTCTTACTCGTAAGCATAGAGAAATTAACAGAAAAAAAAATTGTTACGAGGTCTACACAACCACAAGGCTGAGGCGCGCGACCTGTCTCAAGGAAAATAATGGATAGGAAGGGAATTGTCAGATAACAATATTTGAATTATTCATACATTAATCATGCATCCTTTACAGGAGTCTATCATTCCTTCAACAGTACCATTTTACGTGAATTTTCCACCTACAGATTAAGTAATGCAATCTTCGATTAATGAACGTTGCAATAATATTCATACAAAAACAGAACTGAGTATTTTGGAAAACTCAGAGTAGGACAATTGCTGTACACTGACAATATTTGGAGGGACAAACTGAGACAGTGAGATTTTGGAAGTTTTAAGAATTCAGAGGTTGAATATCAGCACAAATCACATATGATACATGTTATTGTTATCCATTTTTAATTCTAAATTTCAAAGATTCACTTTGATTCAAACTTGACCGAGCAAGTGGCTGTGGGGTTTGCGCCATGCAGCAGTCAGCATGCATTCGGAAGATAGTGGGTTTGAACCCCACTGTCGGCAGCCCTGCAGTTAGTTTTTTGTGGTATCCCTTTTTCACACCAGGCCATGGTCACTTGCTTCCTGCCCCAAGTCCTTTCCTATCATCGCCATAAAACCTCATCCGTGTCAGTGCACCTAAAGCAAATTGTAAAAAAAAGTAAAAGTTCAATCTTTGTACTGTACAACAAATGCAAAGATTCTCAAACAATTGCTTGAAAACAAAAATGCCAAGATCTAGTTTCTATACTCGGAGAGTTAAATTTTAGCACAAATTTAAGTATACTATCCACTTTGTTCATGTGGGAGAAAATCCATTCAACCGATAAACAGATTATTACCTACAATATTTTTTTTTTCAATTTGCTTTACAGCGCACTGACAAGTCTTACGGTGACAATGGGATAAGAAATGGCCGTAGTCTTAGTTATGGTTCAGCCCCACCATTTGCCTGGTGTGAAAATGAGAATTCAGCCTCAGGGCTGTCGACATGTGGTTCGAACCCGCTTTCTCCCGAATGCAAGCTCTCAGCTGCGCCACCCTAATCACACGGTTAACTCGCCTGGCAAATTACTGCCTACCCCAGATTGACTGCATGCAGTAGAACAGAATATGTGATCGAACTACTCAAGAACAAGAAATAACTGATTTGTTTGATAGCCATCTCTAGAGCAGTGATGTTTGAAAATGAGACGTCAGCAATTGTGAAGCAAACCTTTATCTTCACCGAATGGACAAAACATCCAACCACAGGATTGTTGTGTTTAGTCTGTGACGCCTGGTCAGTTTACCTATAATTATCAAGATACTTACCAAGGATACCCATTTACATTACCAAATTTCCTGGTTCACCCTTGCCCCATGACACTAATGGCAATGGAACAGTAAAAAGTTAAATACAAAACAAAGTACACAGTTTATATTTATATTTTTAAATAACCAACACATTTATTCAAAAGTGAAGTTTACATTTCCTGTTAGGCGAATGTTTACACCGGAAAGTTACAAATGTTACATAATATACAGATAAACCTAGTTGAAAAACACCAAAACATCTTTTTCACCCGGCAGCAGATCACTTGTCGAGGGCGACGATTGGCAAGTCACCGACACCTGAAAGAAAACGTACATTAATAGGGTAAAATTATTTCCCATACTCTGGCAATACTAATCATATGTAAAGTCCAAAATGAAATCCTTAATGTATAAAGAGTTGATACAATCCTTAGGTGCAATGAAAGATAAATAAGGAGAAGAAACCGAGGAACAAAGAGGTTAAAACCCATCAAGAAAGGATCATGACAGGTGGGAGTTCCCGCTGGAAATTTAAGATCTTTCTGACAATTATCACCTAAGGATTACAAACTTGCCATCTTCTTTAATTAGGTTTTAAATGTTCAAATAGGATTCATAATAATTTATCGGTCCCTACCAGGGAAAACAATAAAGCTGAAAGAAGATAATTATGATTGATTTATTTATGGAGTTGGATTTCAAGGATAATTGGTACAACACGATGAATAGTTACAAAGGGTTCACATTTAACATTGAGCAGGAAGATGACTTAAAAGACACATAGCAAAGTAATGCAGGATACAGTGTGGGTCCCTGCCAGCAGCATACGTTTCTCTGCCTGTTACCCTGTGGGTGTTGAAAAACCCACACGCTTCTTAGTAAGTAACAAATGTCAATTTCTGTTGCCGCAAATAAAAACAATTTACACTATAAAGATGATGTGAAAGAGTCGTTTACAAGGAAGTTATTCCCTTGCCAGTGACCATTTGTCAAAGAAGTGGTCCCTTCGAACGTCACAGTAAAACAACGGTATTCAGACATTGATGACAAGAGTTTATCTTATCACAGAGTTCGAACTGTTCTGTGAACAGGATGATCTCTGCCCGCGCACATGGTGTCCCTTCTACATTGCCGTATTTCTTGAGCTCACGATTTCCCGGCATAGCAGAGGATCCCCAACATTCTGCGATACACCTACATTTGAGCCAGTTCACCCTTCCACACTATAGCTGCACAGGTAAATCAACACTCCACAACAAGTTTGAAACTTGAGGCAACAGTAGCACACAAGGAACGTCCTTGCAGGGTTAACGCTGGTTTTAGTTTCTAAATCTGATTACCATTCTTGCATAAGTCAGCACCCTGTGCTCTTGATAGTAACAAGCTTCAGCAGTTATATACCCTCTCCCAGGGAATAGAGGAAGGTGTAATCCCAACATTACCCATCTCCTCCTGTAAGCCAAGATCACAATCATTTTGACTTTTTAAACATTTTTACGCTTTCATCAACTCCCAGTGTCGAAACATATCAAAACCATTTCCTGAAAATTAGCAATTAAGAAGACAAATATTTTTAATGAAAAACCCTTACCACAATGCTGGTTAAGATGAAAACTGAAGGTTTACTTTAACAAGAGAAGCGGTGTGTCAATCAATTCAATTCCTAGATTTAAGTTTCAGACCTCATCTAGGATGGGGAATGGCCACAAACATCAATATTCTTTAGCAAAACTTCACACATAACACAACATAATTCTTACAAGATTATTGCCCGAGGTGCTATCTCTCTTCAAATGAAACCTTCAAGCTCTCCCATCTATTGAAAAGTAATACAAATTATAGAAAAAATAACGCCCTACAAACTATTTTCTCACAGCATCATATAGGATAAAGCACATGCACACTTATTTTTTTTTTACAATTTGCTTTGCATCGAACTGACACAGATAGGTCTTATGGGGAACAGGGCTAGGAGTGGGAAGGAAGGACGCAGCCGTGGCCTTAATTAAGGTACAGCCCCAGCATTAATCTGGTGTGAAAATGGGAAACCACGGAAAACCATCTTCAAGGCTGCCGACAGTGGGGCTCGAACGCAAGCTCACAGCCACTGCACGGCCCAACTCGTTCGGTGTACACACTACTTGGAGGTCGCCTTTCTTTTACGGCCTCATCGGACCACTTCAATCCATCATTCTCCGGTCATCTTTAATGGGTTTTGTTTCCAAAAATGACCAGTAGCTTTTCATTTGTTCTGGTCTTTTCTGTCGTTTCACATCTGTAAGTACCCATTTCATTGCATGTCATTTGTCTCTTTTTGGTTTAAATCTTATCTCTATGTTTTACAGTTTCTTTACATTTGCAGTTTTGTTTTACAAATCATCCAGAGTTATTTGTAGTTCTTCCATATGCTCCCTAATTTCCTAAATCCATCCTACTTTTTGCTTGAGATTCCAGTTTCTCTATAAATTTTCTTGGTAATCTGGTTCCTAACTAATACAAGATTAAGAAAAGCTAGGAAATACCTTACAACCTATTTTCTGTCATTACAGCTTAGAGAATAAAGTAAACACTACTTACAGGTCTTATCTCTTCATACACAACCGTCAAGTTTATACAAGATCAAGAAAAACTAGGAAATTCCATACAATTCAGTACACACTATTTATATCAGGTGGTTTCCTATGTGTCTAAAAGTAATATAAGATTAAGAAAAAAACTAAAGTACCCAACATTAATAACCATAATTACTGTAGGTTTCAAGTCACTTTTTAACTTATATATGCGCAATATTTTTATGTTAGGTCAAATTGCCAGTGATTAGTGATTACGAATCGGTGATATACCATTGCCTCCCTCGCAGCTTCCCAAAGAGTAGAACCAGTTGGTAGAGGGAAGCTAGGGGAAAGGTGTGTGTGGCACTGTTTAACCGAGAGGGAGAAGCGATGTGTGGTTATAGGCTGTCTTTATGTGTAGTAGAAAATGAATACACCGAGAACAAGTTCATGTGCGGTAACGAATTATAAATGAGTACTGTACTTTGTAGAACTTTATGTTTAATGATAGAATCATACCCTACATAACGGTCCTGCCCGGCATTAATACCGGGTGCCGGTGCCCAAATTCAAAGAATTTGATACGGATAAGTATAACCTAACCCACATTCCAGACATTTAAGTCAGGGATTACCTCCAGTGGGATTCATTAAAAGCTAAATTTTACAAGAAGAATGAAGTAATCGTCTCTCTCCTTTATTAATGAGGATGCTTGCCGTTTAAAGGGGCCTAACATCTAGTTCATTGTCCTAGTCATTTCCTTGAGAGACTATTGCACTCGCTGCAGTGTTAATTGCTTCTGGCATAGTCTGTGCCCTGAAAGTTTTTTTACCTTGTGCATTTAAAGTGCCTCTGAAGTTCAATTTTCTTACTAACATTGCTCTTGGTTTGTGGTAAAGTTGCAATATGCTGTTCAGAAGCATTCAGAAGAGGAACTAACCGTTTCAGACTTTGACTGCAGATGTTGTATTGCTCTACATTATTAACTTTAAGGAGAACATTATTAAATTGCCGAGTCAAGTCTGCTCTTAATCTGGCATAATCGACTACTGCAGGCCTATTTATTAATTCACCATTGCCAACTTCATTTAAAATGGCATTTCTTTCGGCAGCAACAATATGTTCTTTGCCCATATTAGCATTTTCTGAAGACTGAATGGTCATTCAGAAGGTGCTAATGTATGACATAAGTGTATATGCTTGCACATGTTCCACTTAATGCTTGCATCAATGCAAGTGCAACTAAATTTGTGTATGCAAGCCTTGCAGTGTGTACATGTAATGGAACAACTGCAGTCTGGTTGCACAAGCCTCACAGTATAATATAACTGTGGAACATTTGACGAGGCAATAGCCCAACCACCGTCTCCATTTTCCGATACCAAATTAGACCTCAATTGTAACGATTTCTTATGACGATCCCTAAGATCCCTTAACTTAGCAGTCACTTTTCCTTTCTCTATAACAACCAGACGGTCAAACAATTTAGTTTTAACCAATTGCATTATAGCATGAATTGCTTTGTCTAGTCGTTTTACTGGTTGTTCTTTCAATAACACGTGTTTCAGAGTTCTATGCATTGCCTCCAAATGCATGTTAGTGTTAATGCCGGAATTCAATCTGTGACAATATGCCCACGCCTTACAGCATCTTGCATACTGCTGCTGGAAATACAAGCCAAAATCCTTTGTCTCCTCATCCTCCAATAACTGACGTGTAATTTCATCTATCCCAATATTAAATGTGGCTTTATCTGTCTCGTGCAGAAGAGATCTCAATCTCTCGAAAGTTAGTTTTTGCTTTTCTGTGTCCTTAATTTTTGTCAGATTTCTTTTCCATGCCATGTGCAAAACAAACGAATATTGGATTCACCCATAACTTCTTGCCATGCATTATAGAACGATTCTGCCATGTCCGACATGAATACGTTGCAACTGATCACTCCAGTTCTCTCTTTGATGCAACTAAAAAATACTCTGAGCGTTGCAGAATCTATTTTGCTACCTATAAAAAAGGCACACCGCAGCCCTTGCCTGCGATCACCTAAAACATGTACCGTAACCATCTCGAACACATATGCATTCAAACCATGAGTGCTGTCCACACAGATACAGTCCGAGCAAAATTTCTGCAGCATCTCCATCTGTGCCTCCGTGAATATGGCTGGAAAGAAATAATTTCTCGACAAAAATGGGTATTCAGGAAGGACCAGGTTCTGAGGCTTGCAAAACAGAATGCTATTAGATCCCAGCTGTTTCTCTGTTTCTACCCATGCATCCACACTTTCTGCATCATTAGGATGTCTAATAGCATCACTATTTAGGGAGAAAACCGTTTCGATATTGTAAAGGTCTTGTTTTGTGATTAAGTGCTCTCGTCTGAGATTACTTACGGACGATCTTACTTGATCTAAAATATCACCGTGAGACACTTTCATTGCAATTTTTGTTGCTAAATCACTGCGTTCAGCTGGGCCTAAAGAAAGTTTTGCCAGTTCATTTTGGTGTCCTATATGAGTACTGCAAAATTCTACTGCTACGTGCACATTTTTAAAAACTGCATTAATTTTAGCAGGACAATAACCACCTGTTTTTTAAGTTCCTTGTATTTTTGATTCTCTTTGTCTACTTTCTGGCAAAACATTTGTCCTATACTTCCCCGATCTATGGCAATAAAATGTTACAACAAAAGAATTATCACATAAGAGTCTTGCCCTCTCTGTGTATCACAAATGATGGATTGTCCTTATGCTCAACCGTCTGCTTCCACGTAGAAAATTCTGATTCCGATAGAAATTCGTGACTTTCTGTCTTGATTGTAATATCATGGGCCTCACACACATGCTCCTTGTAAATGTCAAGGTCATACCAATCTTGCTGGCAAATTGCACACTAAAACAGGCATGATACAGTTTCTACTGGATTATATTCACCTCCGGGATGAATATTAGAAATGTGTCTTTTTAAATTGAACGCTCATGGGGAAAGATTTGTCAAAAAATTGACAGCTAAACAGATTAACTGGCGGGTTCATTACAGGCCTAGTTTCTTGTGGATTATATTCCATTCCAGGATGAATTATAGAAATGTCTTCAGATTGTACATTCTGGGAAAAGTTTTGTCACAAATTCGGCAGCTGACGGGAGGTGGCATTTCGTTCACGGAATTTTACCTCAATACAAAGATAAAAATAGCCATGCAGACACAATGGAGTGCTGTAAGAAACGCTACTTACCAACCCTGTGTCAAAATACAGAACACAATAAACACACACAGCGTACAAAGCACGAAATAAAAATACTTTCACTGCATTTTCCTACAAAAGAGGGAAAAAACTATGTTCAAAAGTCAGAACACATTGAGTACCTGCAACAGAAGAAAGCATCACTATACGTTAAATTACATAACTGGCACCTAATACGAGGCATTACAATCTCTGGATTTTACCGCAAAAAAGTTAAAACAACCACGCTCAGAACACGTGGAAAGGTGCGAGACGCTACTTCCACCATCTAAAAACAGGGATGATCAGAACACGTGGTGTAAAACTATACTCAAAACTTCACATTTACTTAATTTTACCAAAAATAAAAAAATAGGGCTTATAGTAGAGCACTTTAAATATACGAACCGTTCCTTGGCAAAAAATACGGTATGAAGTCTGCTCCCACTAACTACGAATTAAACACGGAAAACAGCGATATTCGAAAGTCATAACCTGCAACAGAAGAAAGCATCACTATACGTTAAATTAAATAATGGCAGTAAACACGAGGCGGATTTAAAATAGCCCCGCTCAGAACATGTGGAGTGCAGTGAAACGCTACTGCCGAAAAATAAAAGCACTCGTTAGTACGAACTCTACCCAAAAATACAAAAATGAAAACAGGGATGGTCAGAACACGAGGTGTAAAAGAAATACTTACTTACAAACACACATTTACAGAATTTTACCACAAATAAAATAAAAATTAGGCCTTCGTTCATAGAGCACTTGATCCAAATGAAGAAGCGTTACAGTGGACAAGGTTTCTTCTTCTTTATGATTTAATGCGCTTCGCTTCAGAAAATTTGAATTTTGCTCCCACTACCCCTCCACTACGGTCCACTACTGCGAATTTTGGCTCCTCCCCGTGGTCGGACTCCGCCCAAGTCGTCTTGATTCACTTCCACCAATCACGAACTCTGAAGCCACCCTAGAAGATAAAGACCGGTTATATTGGACTACATCACAGAACTTACATTGCTCGTGGGTAGAGGAGCAGGGGCTGCGAGTAACGTCACGTATCAAGAAGAATAAGAATAAGAATAAGTCTTAAGTAATACATCCTTTCCTAAATTCAGCCTGTTCTACCTTAGCCTACAAGGAATACAAAGCCTGCTCACTCGCAGTGCTCTCTTCAGAAACAGTGTCCGCCTGGCAGTGCGCGCCTTGACCACTGCAGCGCTAGTATACCACCTCAAATCAGCACTCACTAGCATTGCTAACGGGAGTTAAAACCATACTTCCTGTATATTATACACCTTACTGAACAGAATGAAGTAGAAAATAATAAATGTTCACCTTTTACCCCTAGGAGTTCAATTCAGCTGTGTATTTTAATTTCAGATAACACACATAACTGTCGAAATTTATGTCTGGCATTTAAAAGGATATAAGGTCTGCACTAGGTATTTTTACTTCCGCACCGTAGATTTTCACTGAAAAGGAACGACTTTAACCATTTTTCTTGATATTTTCTTCTCATAGATTGTTTTTCTTCTCAAGAAATATTCTCGGCGATACTCATCTGTCATGTCATTATCGTAGTTAGTGACAGAGGGGCCCACAAACTTGTGCAGTATTATTCTGCTTAGTTCCACAGGATGATCACTTTTCCCACACTGTAGAATATGATTTTTAGCAACATGGGGCAACAGTATTTCGGTTAATGTTTGTGCTATTTTTGACCGCCCAGCGTTACCGATATAATTTCGTCCGTTACTTTCCCCAGTTTCATCAGCAGTGAGACAACCCTTGGCTGTGGATACCTGAGACCACCTCTGTCTTTGATTTTTATTAATGACGTTAGTGGAGCTTGACTCTTGATACTACTAATTTCATCAACACACTCTTGACAAGGCATGTAATCTTTGACGACTTTTGCCAAATACCCTCGAACATATGCCATTGCAGCACTCTACATAGAAACTCATGGTGCTCCTTCGGCTTCCTTTTCGATGCTTTCCAGTTGTGTTTAAAAATATCTTGCTAACTCAGGATTCGTTGCTGCCGGTTCATCCGAGTGTGTGATTTGTTCATTAACTAACGGTTGCAAAAGTTGGAAAAGACACATTTTATTTATTTTGTTCCGAAAAATAAGACGAAAGCCATTTAGAAACTTATAGGATACCATTTATTCCTTTTCTGGTTGTTTTTCACGAAAAACTGAAAGGTAAAAAGGAACTACTTGTACAGTATATTGTGTCACTTTACGTTCCACAACTATTCCTTTCTTCCTCCTGCATAGACGAGCACATTAACTTACGCTCCATGATAAGAATGGGCAGCTGCACACTTCGAATATTCCAAGTTTCAAATCACAGTTTCGACACTGGCAATTCTCAGTGTGAGTTTTATGTAGAGTAAACCACGGAAATAATGGAAGCATGAGAGAGCCTTCAAGTCCGGGGTACCTACTCCAATATTTGTGCCAAATACGATGGCCATGACACCCTAGGAGTTTGGCATTGCTTATACCTTCCCAAATAATATGCTAATCAGGGGCGTATTCTCCTTGAATGCAAGGCATTCATTGCATGCGTTATGATAACACAAAGAACTGTCTGATTTACGATTTTAGGTTGTTTCAGGTCAAATATTAAAGATTTCATCTCTCAGAAGTTCAAAAGGTCCGCGCAACTGTACTAGTTCCGTTGCTTGCTTACGTGTGGTGCTGGTGTAGTCTCGCCGTCTACTCCACTCTCGGAAGAAAGAGACAGCAAATGGAGGAGTTAACGACGTAAGGCATTCAATCTTAAAATTGCATTCAGTGGCAGACGTAGTTCTGAAACCCTCCGAACGATGTCGCTGCAATTGAAACTTGGTCAGAATTTGTCACCCCATACCCGTGCTACCCTCTGCCATCTGTTAGCAACTTGGAGAAAGTCGACATGTTTACAGCGAACGGGACACACAGATTACCCCCTACCGAGAACCCAACGTGACGAAACCGACCAATGCCACTGGGGTGACTTACCTCCAGTGCTTGAGTTGTGGCTAACTAGTGAGTTAATTCATTGTGTGTTTTGCTGATTAGTGAGTTCATTCTGTGTGCGCTGTTCCTGTGGTATTCGTCGTTTTCGTTGTTTTATTATATTTTGCGCAATGTGGTAATAACGATGGATGAGTCTAAAACGGATATAATTGTAAATCAGTTTGAATGCAAATAGTTAAAGCCGCGAGACCTCTACCTTCCCTCGTAAATTTCTTCTTCTTCTTCTTCTTAATCTGCTTACCCTCCAGGGTTGGCTTTTCCCTCGGACTCAGCGAGGGATCCCTCCTCTACCGCCGCAAGGGCAGTGTCCTGGAGCTTCAGACTCTGGGTCGGGGGATACAACTGGGGAGGATGACAGTACCTCGCTCAGGCTGCCTCACCTGCTATGCTGAACAGGGGCCTTGCGGGGGATGGGAAGATTGGAAGGGATAGACAAGGAAGAGGGAAGGAAGCGGCCGTGGCCTGAAGTTAGGTACCATCCCGGCATTTGCCTGGAGTAGAAGTGGGAAAACACGGAAAACCACTTCGAGGATGGCTGAGGTGGGAATCGAACCCACCTCTACTCAGTTGACCTCCCGAGGCTGAGTGGACCCCGTTCCAGCTCTCGTACCACTTTTCAAATTTCGTGGCAGGGCCGGGAATCGAACCCGGGTCTCCGGGGGTGGCAGCTAATTACATTAACTACTACACCACAGAGGCGGACCCTCGTAAATTTAGAAAGAGAAAACAAGAATTGTATACGCACGTTCAATCCAGAAACTTACAGTAAAACTGTTTGGCTCGAGTTCACCTACATGTAATTAGGGTGAGTAGAATTGAAATTTACTTAATACATTGTGTTAACTGCATGGTTACTAGTTGCATGCCTCAGTGGAGATTCCAGGATACGCCACTGATGCTAATGTTGGCGGATCATGTAACTACTAAATACTTTCATTCCTCCCCTGAAGAGGAAGGTGGACTTCCTAGACGGTGACACTGTCTCTCGAGCCAGGAGATGTATATCGAAGATAATATTATTATCATCAGAACAGGAGCAATAGCCTAATAATAAGTAACCTAACTTTTGCCGTCACATGGTCTGCGTATTTATTGTACCATACCTTGTCTGCTTATTGCTTTAACCCATAATTCCAGGCACTATATTTCTAGAGCCTTGTTTACAAAGCGGTACGCAACAGTACCGGTACACCATTGTCATATAATTGAGGTATTTTATCAATACGACGTCACCAGTAGGCAGACAACATGTAGAAATACCGCCAACCAAGGTATTGATGTGAGGTTGAATTGCGGCGAAGAATTTTTGGATAATTGTAACATTAAACTCTAACTTCTTTTGACTAGAGAGTCTTATGAGCTACTTAACTCGCATCATCCTCTAAATAACTGTAACTCAATCTCTTTGCTGTAACTTATGAAGACGTCACGTTCTCGACCTGTAACCCTAGTGTTTCTTGAGTGTTTCTACAAGTGTTCATCAACTCTATCAGTCATAAGTAAAACTCAGTATAAATTTCTATTGAAGATTAGTGATAAAATAAGTGTTGCGACTGGGTAATGGCTTTTTAGCAGCGCCCAAGAAAATCCCAAGATGTAGTAGAAGAAGAAGAATTGCGGCGACTCTAGCGGCAAATATAGCATCCACAGGGCGGACAGCTATGAGTGGCTATCGGGCAGGCTTTGTATTCCATTGTAGGCTAAGGTTCTACTGACTGTTAGAAATCAAATTTGTACTTCAAGGGTTTGTTTTAAGTGGTTGAACAACATTCAAATATCCGGTTTTGTTTCGAAGTGGCTGGTATGTTGTTATATTAGGCCAATTCTACAGCTTATTCCGTTAAGAAAGTTACGGATTTTCTTCAGTGAGGAATTGTGATTTATGTCTTTTTACACTGCGTCCACAACCTCTAACATATTGTCGGTAATGTTCAAGTTCGATAATGTACATTTGCTAAATGTATAGATCTCAAGTAAGAATATTAGAAGTTAATATTAATCCTTCTCAGTTTCAGCATTCTGCATATTTTTAATATTTAAAGTTATTAGTTTTCTTAAATTTTATTTTTAATTTAGCATTAAAAACGAATACGCATATAACTAGCATGCTTTTTAGAAAACTCCCAGCCTTTGCGTTGCAAGTGCCTGCAAGTTGTGTGTAGTAGCAATCTATCATGTATCTACATTTTGTGGAATGATTATATTTTTTTTTTTCTGAAGAGCATCGCAGATGAAGAAATGCGGATGGTAGTTAGACAAAAAATTGCAATATTTAGTGTGTAATTTTAATTACCGATATTGTTTTGCTGTGGTATTTACCTCTGTGTGCAATTTTATAGTGAGGCTGTGAATGTTGAGTTGTTCATTACTCTGTATGGTGCGACATATGGAAGTAGGGTTCAAATTCCTGAGAGGTTTCCATTTAGGATATCTGTATCTTATTTTATCAGTGTTGTTATGGAGATTTTTCTGTGTCACATCAAAACCCCGCAGCAGCAATTTCTGGTATTTTTTTGTGATGTTTTAGGTTACTGTCGGCTGTCTTTCTGATTTATTGCTGTGTAAAAGATTTTCAGGAGTGAGTGGTGGTGAGATTGCGTGGGGTCAAATACTAATATCTGCAGCCCTGAAAAATGTTTCCGTGGTTTCCCCATTTTATCATTAATTAACCTTAATTAATGCCACTGCATACCTAATCTTAACCCTTTACCTTGGAGTTGTTAGTGCATTATTAAACTGCTTTCAGGAATGGAAGAACAATCTTCAGGAATAAATTCTGGCTGTAGAAACTGTAAACGGTAGTCAGAACAAGTAAACACGGCACATTTCAGTATTGTCCCCTACATTAAAATATACAAAATACAAATGATCATAGTTTCCTGAATAGATATGTGTTTACATAGAAATGTATTCCCTGGCAGTGTGTAAGAATCTACAAAATTAGCCACAGGAACGAAGCTTGTATTACCTGTAGGAGAAATTGTAGTATTCATTGTTTGTGCAGTATGTTTACATTTACAGTAAAATATCACAAAGTGACTAATGAGCACTGCAATTGGGTGAAATGAATTCTTTGGGGCACTACTCGAGGTATTCAACATATAAAGTTAAAAATTTCATGATTTTCCCATATTGAATAGAGAAACACACAATATTAAACAGAAGGAAGGATCCACCTTTCAATACTCCGTTGTTAAGTTGTGATCACTGTGTTAGTTTTTTTTAGACACTTATGACTTAATTCTTGCACTGCTTTGCTAATTGGCTGACACTTCAAATGTGTTGAAACCGGTCCCAAACGAACAAGTTGTAACCTCTATTTGGTTCAACTTAAAATTGAGTATTGAAAGGTGGATCCTTCCTTCTGTTTAATATTGTGTGTATTCAACATAGACAATTTTCGTACCACCTGCGAAAAATAAAAACTGCTTAACATTTAAACCACTCATTTGACATGGAACTCCCTACAAGGGGCTCTCTGTTAAACACCACTTGGTTGTGTCATTAGACATGACATGCATAGAAAAATAAAGAAAAGGCACTTAAGTAAAGTTTGCTGGCATTGTTCGAGGAAATGAGCTGATAGCAGTATTGTATAAACTTTTGTCTTCATTTCAACAGAATTTTTTTCATTTTCCATTTACAGTGTTCTGGGTAGAAATGTGAATCAAGAACCTCCTCAGTTTTTCTCTCTCCACCACTCCTTTCCTTCCTTGAATATTTTTTCTAATTTTACTCCACTCTTCTCTGTACTCTCCTTACCGTATCCATTCACCCCTTTCTGGGCATTCTCCGATGTCATTCTCCTATGACTTTCTCTGTAAATACTTACTGTGGAACTCTATTCTCTTCCTTTCTCATCATGTGTCCATACCATTTCAGCTTATGTGTCTCTATCTTGCCTTTCAGTTCAGGGAATCCAATTCACTCCCTCATTTCTATGTTTCTGACTTTATCCCTTTATGCCCTCCCTATTACTTCTCTAAATAATTTCATGTTGGCCTCTTGCATTCTGTGTTCATCATGTATTTTTGTTGTCCATGGTGTGTAATACATTGGGTGCAAAATTTTCTTGCATTCCGTTGGATGTCCCAGTTACATATACATCTCACACATTGGTAAAACTCATTGGCTTGTTCAAGTCTATCCAGTTTCTTAATTTATTTTTCCATCTTCTTCAATTATTCTCCCTGAATACTTGAAGCTTTCCACAACTTCTAATGGTCGTCCATTTACTTCAATATTCCCAATTCCTTCTCTATTACCTCTTGTCACCACTACTATCGTACTCTTTTCCACGCTGATTTTCGTTCCATATTCCTCCATCTCCTGATTCCTTACATTATCTTGTTCTTGTCCTTCCATTTCATCTTCTCCACATATTACTGTCTTATCTGCAAAGAGTGAGGCCTTTGCCTCCTTGGTTCCCATTTTTTTGTTGTATACTCTTATGGATTTCATCAATGATTGTAATTAAGATTGGAGGGGATAAAACACATCCATTTTGAAGTTCTGTTTCTACTTTGAACCAGTTTGTTTGTCCTATCTTAGTATTCATACTACTTACTCACTTTTCGTTCATGGCTTTTATAATATGTTCTTCACCTCTCCCTGCCTTCTTTTTTATCAATACATCCGAGACCACTTGCCATGGTACACTGACATATGCCTTCTCAATATCGATAATTATCATCACTGAATCCAGCCTAAATTCTCATCTGTTCAATATCATGTTCTTTAGGTTGAACAGATTGAAAACTTTTAAAATTATGTTTACACTGAGTAAGGAGTATGACACCGTATGGAAGTGAAACACAGATAATAACTGGTGCCAAGAAAAACAGAGTTTGAAGCGTTTAAATGCCGTGTTATCAGAAGTTCTTGAAGATCATTTTGATAGAACATGTCTCAAATAAAGAGATAATGAATAAGCTTAATGAGAGGAGAATGGTTTGAGAGAATTTGATCCTGCGAAGGAAAATTTTGATAGAACACATCTCAAAGAACTGTGAACTTGTTCAGTTAGTTTTGAAGCCGATTGCAAAGGATAAAAATGGTAGGAAGATTCCAGTATATGGACCCCGGTGATCAGAGTGATATGCAAACCGTACAGTCACTGAATTTTCAAGAAAGGTCATCTTGTTGCGGTTTCAGTTGCATATAAAACTGTATGTTAGATAGCTACGATATAAGGTATCATGTAATACTATTTTTTTTTGCTATTGGCTTTACGTTGCACCAACACAGATATGTCTTATGGCAACGATGGGACAGAAAATGGCTGGGAGTGGGAAGGAAGCGGCCGTGGCCTTAATAAAGGTACAGCCCCAGCATTTGCCTGGTGTGAAAATGGGAAACCACGGAAAACCATCTTCAGGACTGCCAACAGTGGGGTTCAAACCCACTATCTCCCGAATACTGGATACTGTCCGCACTTATGCGACTGCAGCTATCAAGCTCGGTCATGTAATACCAGGGGTCCTTTGACTATGATCTTGATATTGACAGATAAGTTATATTATATTTCCTATGAAAGTGATCACTGTTTTAGAAATCATATAAAACTGCAGGTTTGATTGAAGTCCTATAGGTATGATCATAATATCAACTGTCATGTAAAATTTCAGGTTTTTTGGTATGATCATAATATTGATTGTCATATAAAATGACACGATTGTTGCTTAGTCTGTTGACAAACACCATAAGTATCAATGACATCAATAAGGTAATATATTTTTCTGGCTTATGTTTCAGTGTAAGGTCAGTGGAAGTAATCAACCATACCAGTGCCTTCTAACTACTTCAGTTTGCAGTGCAAAATGGACCTGGAAGCAAAGATCAAAGCGGAACCAGCCTGGCTTGAAGGAAAAACAACTGCATCACTTCTAAGTCTCATTCCAGATAACTTCATAGAGGTCAGAAATTAACCCTTAATAGCTGAATAAGTTTGGCAGGGGCATAGTTTTCTATGTGCTTCCTCAGTATTAACACCAGCAGTCACCAATTGCTGAATGAGCATCTATGCATAGTACAACTCTGTTTTGCTTATTTGTCTGGGAATACACCACAACGCACTACACAAAGCTGCCAACTCTTAGGAACTTAAGGTTGGGCTTGGATTAGTCTGTACTTTTTACTGTCAGTATCGAAATTACTTTGGTTTAGGGGTTGCACTTTTTTATTTTTCCCTTCTGATTAAAATAGAGGATGGTTGGCCAATTGTACTTTAAAAAACTAATATCCTCCTACACTACTGCACCAGTATTAGCACCACATGTTAAAAATTATTACTCCTACCATAATTAGTGTAGAAGAAGTTAAATCACAAATCTTTCATTAGTGTTTTAGAGCCTGGATACACCAGTCTGCTAAACGAAATGTCAATACAGGTGTGATTATTCTGGGTTACCCTCACATCCACAATGTGCTGGAAGATATTATGTGTTTTAAGGAATGAGCAGATTTGCCTATGACATACGAGGGATGAAATAGCTCAAAATATGAATGTACGTTCTCTCAAAATAAGTATTTTGCTCAGATGTTGAATTCTTCTAGAAATACAGAATAGTGATTAGTTCATTTTATTCCTCAAATACAGGTCAGATTCTATGTTATATAGAGAACCATGTGTAAGGGCTCTAGAATGAATGATTTATTTTATATGCCCCTTCTTAGTGGGCTCTAACACTTTAAGGACTTAAGGCACATTAAACAGATTTTTTTCTTTCCTCTTTGTCATTACTTCCCTGTCCTTTTTGTGCATCCTTTTCATCCATTCGTTAGTTCAGCTACTCTTCTCTTCTGTATTGAATGTGTTAAGTTGGCATATTCTAGAACTTGTTACTTTAATTCACTTTTATTAGTTACTTAATTTACATGAGAACATAAGCTTTTAATCACAGTCCCTCCCCCCTATAATGCTGACAAGGTTTTATGAATCTAAGGGTGAAATTTAAATGTATCGTAGTAGATAATAAAAGATCTTCTGAAACTGCAGATATTAACTCCAACACTGCTGATTCTCCACTGACGGTGTCCTCATCCCCTCAGCTCCTCACAGAACACTAGATAACATGCTTATATTAGTGCAATATTTCATTTCTAGCTGCTTTGACTTTGGGTTACATCACATCTTTCACTGTGATAAGTCTGCTTCTTTCATGTTTATGTTTTTTATTTTACACTTGGAAGCATTGAAATATGCTGTTTCAAACAGAACTGTATTAATGTTTTATGTAGCCCCTGTGATCTCAGCAAAACCATAGTAGAGAATGTGATTCCATTATTTCAAGTAATTTTAATCTGTCTATAAACAAACTCTATGCTGAGAACAAAAAATCATTTAGAAATGTAATTCTTCTAATTGGTTCAGACAACTTTTGTGATTTGATTGATATGATTGAACATATGAAAACAGTTCATACAATTTAGTGTTTATGCCTATGGCTGCGTCCTTCCAAATTCTGTGTGAGATAGCCCCCATTCCATCTCTGGTATTATATCTTCTGGTATGGCTAGAAAACGTTTGGCATTTTATATTTTGTTCTCAGTCTCATCCTTTCTCTGACATAAGGAGTGAGCAAGAATAGTAACACCATTCTCAGTACAGCCTTTGGTTATAACAATCCTCTGCTGGTAGAAATCTTCCTTAAACATTAGTGAAATTCTGAAAGTAACTGTAATACTGGAAATTAATGAATTAAGATGCTCATTTGTTGGTGACTGTATTTGTAGATGCATGTTATGAGCATACCTAATAATTCTTATTTTCCACAGGAAAATTTTGAACATGTATCAGAAGTGATAGCTCTGAAAGAAGAAGTTAAATCAGAGTTAACCGAGCCAGAGTCATCGCAGGAAGACTCTCTTGAGGTAATGTATATAATTTGATAATCCATCGTCAGATAATGGAAATGGGTAGAAAATAGCTCAACAGATACCAGGGTTTGATCCATCTTTTTCGTGCACATGATTGATAGTCCTACCGATAATATACTTTTTTATGAGATTGACTGTTTACATATCTAGTTTTCACTTTTCCTTCAAGTTGTTCCACGATGTTGAGTTATGAATTGTGCAGCAGTTAAGATTATTCCAAAGAACTCTACTCTATGTCATTTGGTAGCTGGTATCATTCCTACTAATACTTTTGAATTCGTTAATTAGTTTTGAACACAAAGTAGCTGTTCTTTTGTTACTGTTACAGAATATTTTACTAGTCGTTTCCAAATGAAACACCTTTGTTATCTTATTGATTATATTAATTATTGTTTTCTAAATAATACAGTAATTTATTGATACAAGTTGCAGGTGATATGCTTGTTTACTGTGATTGTTCACTTGTATACTACACACATTGTAGCCATCTCTTGGCAAGTGAAAAATATTCTTTTTCTCCCTAATGTGGTCTGTGATGGTACTAGTCCAATGTGACTTATAATATTTGTACCGGGAGGTGCACCTCAACCCCACACATTGAAAAGAAGCGCCTTAGGGAACACTATCTATCGAACAAAACTTGAAACCACTAATGCATAAAGTTGGGACATTGATCAGAAGATGTCACTACTGAATAACTGAGTGTGTTATTTTAACGTTTCCTAAACTGACTGGATTTGTTTGTTTTGTTTTGGTGTACATCAAAATGTTTGAATTTTTCTCCATAGATGTCCCCACAAAAAGCTACGGTCATGCACTCTGGTGCAAGGTGGAATAATTACTGATTTAAAGAAGTTTTGGGTTTATAAGTTTTTTCAACTAAATTAACTTTTATTTATTTTGATACTTCAGTGTTTTGCAACACTTCCTTTTCATCTCGCCAGCTTTGAAGTCTGGCCAATCACAAATGTTCTGTATTTATTCTTCAGCCAATCATAAACTTCTTGTAACTTTTTGAGTATCAAATAAAATGAGAGTGTGTGGTCAGATTTTGCCCAGATCTTTCTCGAACCCTCCCCTCGGGTATAAAAGCCGCGACTTTTTCTAGTTACCTTGTTTTATTCTCGTCAAATTTCTGAGTGTGTGTTAAGACAGGAGGCCTAATTCTTTGGCAGGCAGAACGTCAGCCCAGGTAATGGCCACCAGTTTTCTATATCTGTAGCTGTCTCCTTAAACTCACAGGAGGGGAAGCTTCTAATGTTTAACTATGTAACCATCTGTTTTCAAAAATGTAAGCTTCCATTCTGCTAATGTAAAATTTCATACAGACTTAAACTGTAAATTGGGCATAGAGAGTGTGTTACCCACTTGAATTCCCCTTCAGTTTATCTTGAGGTGACTACGATTTTGTAACCTTTTTCTTCTGTAAATCACTCATTAACTTCTCTTTCGAGTCACCTCAGTTGTGTAGAATTAGCCTCTGCATCATCGGGCCACAAGCCCAAGTAGGGTTTCAAAAGTTGGTTTTCAAGGAGTGCAAGTTTATGACTGCATACATTTTGAGTTTGGACCAGTAATATAACCTGTTGTTCTCTTCCATGAAGGTCCAGAAGTATGGGTACTAGATACCGCTGTGTAAAGGAATTGTAGGTTGTGCCTAGAGATGCCAGAAATTGTATAGTTTTGTGTAATGTTTCCTTGAGTAGGCTGTAATGAATTGGGAGCACAGCATCCTTGGTTGAATTTAAAGAGCATGTAAACTCTTGTGTGATATTGGTGCAATTTTCAGTCGGGCCTTTGGAAGGCCGTATGTGTAACGTTTGGAGCAAGGTGCTCTGGAACTGTGTCTTGGGAGATATCTCTCGTTATCTAACCAAACGCAACATTTGTGACGTTGTAAACTTGTAAATTGGAGCTGGAAGCTCAAAACTTGTAATTTCCAACCCTTGGATTTCTATTCTTGTTTGCTATTTTGTACCTGATATTTTGTTCCTTCACCTAGTGAAGAATTTTGTTAAATTTGAGATCTGAAAAGAAATATAACCTTTGTTCTAAAGTTTAAATTAATCTTTGATATCGTAGATAGACCCATTATAGCTGACACCTTCTTTCACCTCTCTGCGTTCCACAGATAATCTCGGAACAATATTACTTAAACATGCAATGAATAAATAAGCCATTGAAGAGTTATATCTTGCCTTTCTGTTTCATACTTCGTAAGTGATAGTGTTTGTGAATAGACCTTGTAAGTTCACCATTACTCACCTGAACATTCGTTACATGAATAATTCATCATTACCAGGATGCACATTTGATCACTGTCATCGTGCACTTCATAGCATGCGTGTCATCTTCTTTTACTATGACTATGTTGCTATGGGGTATTTCATTGCCCATTTATTGAGATATTCATTTCACCATCTCATCCAGGAGTTCTGGGTTAGCTGCTGAAAATATAGCCATGTGGGCAAGGTTGTGATGAGAGAGGAAGTATAATCATGACCAGAGAGTGTAGTAATTGGCTCTCCTATAAGGAATTGGTTGTAGTTAGGTAAGAAGTGTCAAAAGGTTCATCATTTAGCTTTGGTGAGAGGATGTATGTGTTTCAAGAATGGTACATTCTTTGTTGGTGAAGCGATAAGAATCCATTACTTGTCTGGGGCGTTAAATCAGACTCATGACAGCTACTTCCTAGATTCCACCAAAGTGTGGTGTTGAAGGAGGGATGAAATGCCACATCAGTCCCATGCCTGCAGTTGTGCGAAGAGTTGGTTTTCTGAGGGTTATTTTGCAGGAAGGCCTTGATTTCTGTAGCTGCTCCGTTGAAGTTTGTGCCATTATTGCTGTAAATGTTCAGGCGTTGACCTCTATGAGAACTAAGTTGATAAAGTGCGGAGAGAAATGTTGTTGTGGTGAGATCGGGTATCATGTCTAAGTAGAGAGCCTTATTAGCTAGCAGTCTGGTCTTGTTCGATTTCACACAATTTTTTTATTAGATTTGGGCCAGCATAGTCTGTTCTAGTTTTAAGGAAGGGGTATGTCAGGGTTAAAGGCACCATTTGTGTATTTCTCATTAATTATTCTTCTATGTAACACTTTGCATAGAGTAATCAGGATCCTGATTTTTATTCCCCCAGGCGTGAGATCACGGCTGATGATGCATATGCAATGGGCGAAACATAAATTAGTATGACACGTTGTAACACCTGAGATGTGTATGAGTGTGGCTTCTTTCTGTTCCCCTTTCTGAAGAGATCCCAAACTTGTCTCTCAGAGTGTTGAGTGCCAGGATGAAGTGGTCCAAGGTGTTCTGCCATCATAATTTTATTTGTGAGGTGATACAGAATTTCTAATGTGTCCAGTCCGCTAGTATTGGAGTATTGTGCAGTCATCCACTGACAAGAAGATGGCCTCTTGATCTATGATTGGATTAATAGTCTTTATATGAGTTGTTAGTTTCCTGCACAACATTAATATAATATTTGTGTAAAGGGTTCAACTCCGATACAAACAGTGAACTTTAATTTCACTCCGTGGGTTGTTTACAACAATCTCAGATAATTATATGTTACAAATCTCATGACTGGTCCATATTGAAATGTACATTAATTCAACGAGGTTACAAAAGTTTATTGAAATCCTCGTATTCAATACACATTGGGTTCTTAAAATTAAGAATTTCATCTTGTCATACTAATTTAAGGGCATATGTTTCGCCCATTGCATGTGCATCATCAGCCGTGATCTCATGCCTAAGGGATTAAAATCTCGATCCTGATTACTCTAGTCAGTGTTACATAGAGGACCGTGTGTTATAAAAAGGAGGAAACTTAGTCCCATGCCTGCAGTTGTGTGAAGAGTTGGTTTTCTAAAGGTTGTTTTACTGAAAGGTCTTCATTTCTTTAGCTACTCTGAAGAAGTTTGTGCCATTATCGCTGTAAATGTTCAGCCTACAGCCAACAGCGCATAAACTCAATGCTCTGCCCATATCCTCTCCTCCGCCACACCCCCTTCCCTCAATACCACACAGATACAATACAAGAAGTGCAAGTGTCATTTGTTCTGATGCTACAAAGGCAACTAGTTCTTACCAGAAAGGTTGACGGTGTAGGTAAATGTATACACAGTGTTTTTCACAAAATTTAACCCTTTTTTCTCTGATCTAAAATACCGTTCTACCCTCCTCTCCTTACTGATTCTTCATTACACATCCCTCAGTAGTCGATTTCAACATTGAAGCTGTAGCCAACTTCAAGCATGAGCGTCTCCACTTGACTAATTCGACAAAAGGAGGTTACCACATCAACTAGTAAAAACATACACAGCAACACACGGTCATGAACCTTTTTTCACTTCAACGAAAATAAAAAGTGAGTGGCCTCCCCATACAAATATGGGTTTGATGCTGCTTGTTGTTTTAAGGGGCCTAACATCGAAGGCCATCGGCCCAAATAAGGGTTTTACAGGGTGTCCACCTGCATGGAAAACCGCAAATCGGGAATAGCTTCAGTAGCTATATGGGTAGCCTATAGCGCTCTGATTGGTTGATCCAATTTTCAATGTTTTGATTTGCTTACTATTGTATATTCTGTGTTGTTGCTGAATGGAGAGGTCTATATTGCGTTTTCAGCTTTCTAATAGCTTAAATATATGGCTTCCACAGCAAAATATGCACATAGACAACAGATGACTCTGTTTGTTTACTATGTAATGACGTGTGCGATAGTCATTACCTCGTAAAATGTAAAAAGAGACAAAAAACACTGACTGAATGCAGGTAAGTGTGAAAATCACTTGAACTTAATACTCATTCAAGTGCTCATTGCTATTGCGATTATTATTATTATTATTATGATTATTATTATTATTATTACAATTATTAAATGTGCTGATGTAGGTAAACCTTGTGTAAATGCGTAATGCATCGTGACACCATTCGGGTCGCACCATGTTGAGTTTCTTACCTATCTGATGAAATGGTTCGTCACGGACGTGGGTGAGTGAGGCTCCTCAGTAATCAAGTGATTTGGAGGTGTTATACAGCAGTGGAAGTGAAAAAACTTGCGGCAGTGTTACGTTTGTATTTATGAATCGTACCAACACATTTTGTCGTTATTGTTCTTTTTCTTCCAAATTTGCATTGTAAACAAAATGGACAGCCATAACAACAGACTTAGAAGCCCAGCCACTACCAATGATGCCATCGTAGACCACCTCATGAAGTGCACGCTGGACGACTTTATTAACTCGGACAGCTTCCTTAAAAAAATTGTGCAGGCCATTTTGACCTGCATAACAGAAATGGTTATAAGAGAACTTCAAAAAAGTTTAATATTTAATATCGAAGCATTTTCAGAGTTAACTGAAAATCTTGATAAAAAGGAGGTGGAAATCCACAAAATGAAGGAGGATATGGACTCCAAATGTTATTCATTGGAGCAATACAGCAGGAGGAATAATGTAAGATTTTCTGTATCCCCGAATGTTTGAACGAAAACTGGGATGAACTAGTGCTCAGCGTGTGCAAAGCAGTAGGTGCATATGTTACACTTAATGATGTTGATAGGTGTCACAGACTAGGTCCGTGATCACCATGGAAAACAAGACCTATCCTATTCAAATTTGTGACTTATCACTCATGGCAGAATGTCTTCACTAGGAAAAGGAAACTGAAAGGCTCATCCACAACAATCTGTGAAGACCTTACAGCTATCAGAATGTCCACCATGACGACAGAAATCCAGTGTTTTGGTCTTAGAAACACTTGGACTGACTCAGGAGACATCATAATCAAGAAGGCTGACGGGATGAAATTAAAAGTGTGCCAGTTAAAGGAACTTGCTATGGCATAAGCTTCTCTTGCAGTGCTATTTGATCACTTGACTATGTGAGTCCAAACCCATCGTTTACCGTAAGTCACAGCTGAGGAGCTAGCTTTCTTATTTTTTCAAGTAAATTTGTCTATCTATCTGTCTATCCATTTACTGTATTTATCTATCTGTCTAAAATATCTATTCACTTAATCTGTCTTTTATCCTACCACCTGTCGATGTACATACTCTTTAATAAAATTTTCCTAACTCGTTCTCTTTTAAGTCAGGCCTCCATATTACGTGTACATAGCTCTAAGGTCAACACTACATAGAAAAAGCTCCTACTTGAGTATTCTGTATGCCTTATCTGCTGTTGCACATTATCACTATTATTATTACTGACAATTTAATTACCTAAAATATGTTAATTGCTGACCATTAATAGGGTGTAGTCACATGCTGTGTTTTAGTTTCATTTAAGCAGTTGGCAATGCATACCACAAACAGCCGTATTCCCTCTGATCATAGCAATATTTTCCCTTGCCACACTTCCCCTTCCCCAGCTATCCCATCAGCCTGTCTACCTGCTAGTCCATTCACCCTAATCTCCCCCTCCTTGAAGTTACAACTCACATTGTCCAGTCAGCCCTAAATAGACATAAAAGCACACTTCACTTATGTCACCTTAGTGCCAAGAGTTTAGTTTCTCAACTCATATAGATGAACTAAGTATGTCATAGAAAGAAAGAGATCCACCTAATCAATACTAATTTATTAAAATTTTCTTCTTAATAACAGGACCTGTTTTGACTATTCACAAGTCATCCTCAGCTGTCGTGTACATTCACATTAGAATACATTTTTTTAATAGCTGTACCTTGCCCATAAACATTTCATATTTGACTGTCATTAGGTTATATGTTTCAGAGTGAATAATACTGTGTTTTATGTCTAAGTTTAGAAAACTATTATATATTAAAAAGAGACCACTTTTTGAACACATTAAAAGGATCACAATGTATGATAAAACTTTGCTATGTACATATGACCTTGAATTATATCATTAACGTTCAAGTTCTACGAGTAAAACAAGTTCCTAGAATGACTTTGTCATATTGCGTTGTTTTTAGTCTTAAGGTCTATATTACTTAATTTGACAAGGTATAAGCCTAATATAAAGTATATTATAAAAGCATACACAGCTACATTTAAGCACATTTTATAGACCTTAAGACTAAAAACACAGCAGGCACAATTTACCAGTCGGTGTTGCACAGAGATATTGATGCGGACCTGTCTTCAGAACATACTAATGCACATGTCCTATGAATATAGATTTCCTATCTCTAGTCTTTCAAGGTGTTCTGGATTTTATGGACATGAGTGTATTTCAATCATTCACAAAATTTACCAACATCAATAAGTAGATCAGAAGCGATAAGAATCTGCAACAGCAGAAAGTAATAGAAAATATTATTTCAAGAATGAAGTCCCTCTGGAAATGAAATTAATATTTTAAAAAATTACTTAAAAGTTGATTTATTCCTGGCTGGCAACGTCTCACGATTGGTCCCTTTACCACCCTTTAGGGTTTGGTGGGATCTCCCCTTTAAGTTAGACATTCCAGAAGGAATATCCCTTGCAAGGTGCACCATGATGAAAGTAAAGATTCCTCTTGCAAGCAGCGTGATGATTCCCCTTGTTCCTTGTCTTGCAGGCTTCTTGTAAGAGTAGGCTTCCCCCCCCCCCTCTCTCTCTCTCTCTCTCTGAAGCGGCACATTGATATGTGTTCCAACCATGCCTATTTAAATGTCAGTCGACACTTAACTTGCGGGTTCAGATGATTTATGCCGTGTTCTGGAATTAATATAGTCGTGGTTATGTCTTGTAGAAGACGAAATAAAGTGTTCCCTTTAAGAGACATCAAGCCGGCCCCGTGGTGTAGGGGTAGCGTCCCTGCCTCTTACCCGGAGGCCCCGGGTTCGATTCCCGGCCAGGTCAGGGATTTTTACCTGGACCTGAGGGCTGGTTCGAGGTCCACTCAGCCTACGTGATTAGAATTGAGGAGCTATCTGACGGTGAGATGGCGGCCCCGGTCTAGAAAGCCAAGAATAACAGCCGAGAGGTATCGTCGTGCTGACCACACGACACCTCGTAATCTGCAGGCCTTCGGGCTGAGCAGCGGTCACTTGGTAGGCCAAGGCCCTTCACGGGCTGTAGTGCCATGGGGTTTGGTTTGGTTTTATGAGACATCATGACTAATAAACGTCTCTTGGTGAGGAATATCTTGTAGAATTGTAGTGGGAAAGCGAAGTGGAGTTGTGCTCCAAAGTAGAGCAGTATGAAATCAGTAGTGTAGGAGCTGAGTAAGTTGAGCGTCGATTACACACTGCTTTTATCAGTTCTCGGCCTAGAAAGTGTGATTAGTTGGAAACCAATCATAATTTTTTTCACGTCTTCTTAAAGTATCATGGTTCAGAACTGTTCTTGTGAAGAGTTCTGAAAACTTGCCGGGCGGTGTTAGCCTTGAAAATGTTAACTGTTCATATCTGTCGCATTCTAACCTCCTAACCAATAAGAGAAAAGGAGTGGATCGCCATGCAGCAATGAGCCTAAAGGCGAATTTCTCCAATGTTATCACATCCCTGCCTTCACCACAGCTGTTGTAAATGACCCACTGACCGAATTAAATTAGGCTTTTGCGGCAATCTTAATTTTAACTCCAGTTATGCCATTTTTGGTTACAATATGTTGTAGGTGAAAGATCTCTTTCCACAGTATACACTGCTGTATAAATGATGCAGAAGTATTAAAAGTGTATTATTTCGATATATTGATGCGGAATTAGTAAAATTGGTTTGTAGAAATCCTGTGTGTGGTGTGAAAACTGCATTTGCACTATAAAGTGTAGTGTAGAACTTTAAGGTGAAACTATCTGTAGACTTGTACAGTGCTTATGTACTGTCATTCTACATTGTTAACCGTTAACTTCTCTGAGATGCCCAGCTATCTTTTAGCTGTTAATGTTAATACTATAATTGATTTTACAGTAAAATAATGATAATTGTTACATTTACTATTTCTTAATTGATATTTCACCCAAGTGTCATTGAAATGTGTTTGATCCAACCCTGTCTCCTCACTTTTGGAGATAAATTGACCTGTGAGTATTTCTCTATGCCCAGATTCCTTTGATCTATGATTCCCGTTTACAGCATATACCCTGCAATTTATTAATATTTTCGTACACATCTCTTCCAAATATTCCATGTGAAAATTCTGGACTGTTAATAAACTTAACCATGATAGGTTAATATTGTGTTAGGTCCGTATTGACTGGTCTAAATGTACAATATAACTATTTATAATAGTTTATTTAAATCCGCCTTGATCAATACACTCATTAAATGAAAGAAACATTATTTATTAACCATACATGTTTCGGGAAATCTCAACCATTCCCTTCATCAGTGGTTAGATCAAAGAATAACATAATGACACAATCTTTTGTTTTACAATTTGAAGGAGTATTGTTTCCCAATACATCATGTCAAAGAGTAAAGAGAACTTACGAAATATTATAAAAATGATCAATACATATAATTTTGGTTGAACTGAATGAGAAACACTATACAAATTTATGATCTTCAAGTTTTTCTTTTCTTCTTCTTTTTGTTCCTTAAATGATTATATGCTAGCCTAAACAGTGGGTTATCTTCTGTACTTTTCTCATTTAAACTTGATTCAGAATTACATTTTTGTGTAAGGTAAATTTCTAAATTTTCCAAAACATTCATTAGTTTTCCCTTTTTGGTCGAATGTAATAATTTCATGTCATTGGAAATGTCTGTAAATTTATGATTCATTTCAACCATATGTTCTCCCATTGCCGAATATCTTTTATGTTTGACCGCATTAACGTGTTCTTTGTACCTTATAGCCAAACTTCTTCCGGACTGTCCTATGTATCGTTGTTTACATGTTTGGCATGTTAATTTGTAAATTCCTGATTTATTAAATATACATTTATTCTCTATTTTATCTGAATTGAAAATTATCTTATTAGTATTATTATCCGTTTTGTATGTGACATTGATGTTCTTTTTTCTGAAAATTTTAGCCAGTTGATAAGAGTGCTTATTTCGAAAAGTTAGAACTATGAATTTCTTTTTCTCTTTTCTCTCTTTAATTAAAGTTGTTTTAGGTTCATTTTTCACTTTATTTATCATTCTATTAATAAATCTGTTGGAATATCCGTTGCTACGAGCGATTTGATGGATTATATTTATCTCTCTATTATAATTCTTCTTAGACATAGGTATGTTCATAGCTCTATTAATTAAACTGTAAAATGTTGCCTTTTTATGTTGACCTGGATGATTGGAATCATTTCTGATAATAGTATCTGTTTGAGTAGCTTTTCTGAAAATTTGGAAATCAAAATGACCAGAATTTCTAGTAACTGTCAAATCTAAAAAATTTAAAGTCCTATCATTTTCAGATTCCATCGTAAAATGCACTTGTCTATTCAAAGTATTTAAATACTGTAATATACCATCAGGTTTAACCTTTCGTTCATCGATAATAACAAATATATCATCGACGTATCTCAACCATGTAATCAATCCATCTATTATATCCACTATTTTATTATATTCCATGTAATCCATGAATATGTTAGCTAAAATACCTGAAGCTGGTGAACCCATTGCTAGGCCTTTAGACTGTTTGTAAATTTTGTTGTCAAAAACAAAATAGTTATTTTCCAAAGTAAATTCTAGTAATGTTAAAAATTCTTCAATTTCCACCTTGCTTAATTTGCTGTGTTGCATTAAATTCTTTCTTACTATTTGTATAGTATCTACAATAGGAATGTTGGAGTACATATCTTTGATATCCAAACTATGTATCGTGTAGTAGTCTGTAAGCTCAACCAAAATTATATGTATTCATCATTTTTATAATATTTCGTAAGTTCTCTTTACTCTTTGACATGATGTATTGGGAAACAATACTCCTTCAAATTGTAAAACAAAAGATTGTGTCATTATGTTATTCTTTGATCTAACCACTGATGAAGGGAATGGTTGAGATTTCCCGAAACATGTATGGTTAATAAATAATGTTTCTTTCATTTAATGAGTGTATTGATCAAGGCGGATTTAAATAAACTATTATAAATAGTTATATTGTACATAATTCTGGACGTCGGTTTATCTTCACATATATGTGTACTTTGTTTCTTAATATGGATAGATCTGTGTTGATGTAGGACAATCAGAGATCATAGAACTATTGTGATAAAACCTTTTTCTTGATTGTTATTTCTTTTTCTTTGTCCCTCAGTGAGAGACGTTGCTTGTTGTATCGTGTGGTGCCAAATGTTCACATTGTCAAGAAATGTTAGTTGAAGTGAATTGTTTTACTCTAACTGAAGTGCTGTTAGGTTCAAATTGCATTAGCTTGATCACCTCAAGAATCATATCTTTGGCTGTTCTTCTGAGTAAGGTTCTTTCATGGGTTTACTTCGGAATGTGTTGCAAGAATTTAAGCATAAATTTGGAAGCATTGTCTAACGTAATTACAATGGCGATAAGCTTGATAAGTCTCTTAAAGGGATTCTTGGTGAAGGGCATACAGAGAAGCTGCGAAGAAGTAAGGGCCACCTCGATCCTAGATCCGAAGAGCATACGTAGGCAGCCCATCTTGACTTCAAGGGAGGAAGGCATGCTCTGCATAGAATTTTGGGAATCTACTTTACTCTTTACTTTTCCAAAGTAACCCCATGTATCGTAAAATTTTGTACATGTGTATGAAAACTTATGTCCAAATGTGCATGTACATCTGGGGAACTGTGAAAGCTGAATTTCTAAAATAAAAACTTACTTTTTAACGTATTGTTTGAAATTACATATTAATATACTCTCACAGTAAGTATTGGAAGAGAAGGAATTCAAGCAATTGCTTCCTTGTTGTACTTAATAACTGGCCATGTAGCTCTTGGCCTGCATTTATAAGATCCTGGGCTCGAACCCACTGTCGACAGCCCTGAAGTGCATGTTTCACATTTTCACAGCAAACAAATGGTGCGAATGTACCTTAATTAAGGCCACAATTGCTTCCTTCTCATTCCTAGCCAATTTTAGCTCATCATCGGCATATGACCTATCTGTGTCGGTGTGAAAGAGAAATGGTAGAAACCATCAAATAAACAATATGCCGTAGGTTATGTTCAATTAACTTTCATTAATATGGCTTAAATTTATGATTATAACTGGCCACTGTTCTTTGACTGATAATTACATTCAAACTATTCACCTTTTTGTCTCTTTGATGAATCAAGAAAACTAAATTTTATGTACATGGTCAATGAATATTTACATTCTCATAAGTTCCATAAATTCATACTTTAGGGATATTTGTTGCTTCAGTTAAACTATTGTAGTTAGGATACATCTAAATGTGGCTTAGAATTATTGTAGAATAATTATTTTATTAGTAAATATCATTCTTGCTTTATTATTACTTAATCTTTTCATTCTATTGTTCCTGTTAACCTGTTGCAATTTGGATAATGTAAGTCCGGTTTAGAATTGAAGTGTAGCTATGTAATTAGATTTTAAGTTGGTCGCTTTGGAAAGGCCAGAAATCTCATGACATCAAAGATGTCTGTGAACTTATCTGCCAGTGCCAGTTCCAGCAGGAATGGTGTTGATTTCATTGTGTGCACAAGCATGCAAGATTGAGTTGCTGAGGTTCAGTGCTATTCCAATAGCCTTATGTGAATTACATTCAATGTTGCATCCTCTCGAACTTGTGTTTTCTATGTCACAATCTGGCTGTGATGACCTGGATAAGGAAGAGCATTGGCAGGAACTACGAGGTCATGTTGCAGCGTATCCTGAAGATGAGTTTCCACTTCTCTGTGATGACCTTAATGCGCATGATGGTCACTAAGAATTTTTATAGCTGCCATGGTGGTAATACTTTCGGTACCTGATATGATGATGGAGCTCATATTTGAGGTTTCACTTGTGGTGACTGCAGCAAGCAAATTTACCTGATCGTCGTTCAGCACCGTGATCTACGACGAAGAAAGGATGTGAATGTCATATCATCTGACTGTATTCCACCTCTGCATAAGGTAGGCATAGCAGATTTAAGGACCTCTATGCCCCTGAGAACATCAAGTGGTGGAGGCTTAAAGACTAGAAGGAGACCCTAGCAACAACATAAATTTTCCTCTTGTTGATCTTAATGCATTTGACAACATGTAGACACATTCTACAGATCTTTCACTGCAACCATCACAGTAAACTTGGGTACGATATAACCTAGTTCCTCTTGTATTGAATATGTAACGTTCCTGTGGATGATTGCAGTCCAAGAAGAGTTGTAGGATAAGATGAAGGCATACTGTATATAAATCTCAATCGAGACGCACTCACTGTAATGACCTGTGTACAAGCTGTATAAGAACTATACTGACAGAGAAATCAGGGATGCTCTTCGTGGAATGTTGAGAATGATGGTGCAGTCAGATTCTCGGGGAAATGTTTCCTTTTGAGGAAATGAAAGTGACCCTGTTAGTTCCGGTCATGCAGTTCAGATTGATGAACTTGCTCTATTTGCTATGTCAGAGAGTCAGCCGCAGTGCATGAGAAAAGAGAAGGGAGGGGAAGTGAAATTTGGAGAAATAGGTAATTCTCGATGCGAATGCACAAGTTTCTCGTTCTATTCGCATAGTCGCTTCCACACTCTGGTAGGCACTGTACAGTTTGTTCTACATGAATTGACTACTATGTGAACCCTATAGAAAGAGAAGACATCTTGTAACAAGAATACAGGCAGCTTTCCGAACTGTTCGCCGCACACTACACATCCTGGACATAGTCCATAGTCACTCACTACTATGCCATAGTAAACTATACACCAAAGTAGGAGGGGGCCTTATTGAACATACACTGTAATCAAATCACTCGGCGTGTTGATTCCTTCATTCAGTATTTCATTGAGTTTACAATGTTATGAAGGAAGGAATACACAATCTTCGAGCATGTTAATTAATATAGAATATTACTGCGACAAACAGACGAGAGGAGAAACAATCTGGTGCTTTCCTTGACTAACATGTGTGTCTTAAATACAGTGTGTTCTTTAACTGTGTGTGCAGTTACAGCTATTAGATAAATGGACTGTGGATATTGCCTGTTAGAGACAATAATATTGAAGTTGTATGAGGAAGAATTATCTCTGTCTGCGCATACACTCCACAACGCCTCCTTACCCTTATCTTCCCTGAAAGGCGGCAGCAGCTCTTCAAATTCAATCGCGCACCAGGAAGTAACAATTTAACCTCATTTTCTCAAATATATTATTTTTCCCGCCAGTCTGATTGAACCATTGTTCTTAACATAATACGAAGAGCATCCTTGAATTATTGTCAGTGTAGTCCTGATAAACTCTGTACACCTCTGAGCTCAAGGGAAGAAGAAGAGAACTGTTTTCCATCTGATGATAATTGACACAAGAATTGAGCACACTGTCTGCATTAGAGACAAAGATGAGCAGTGATTAGAGGACAAACAATAAATCCTCAATCATTGGCAACAACATTTGTAGATATTTCCTGCATTGAATTACCACATCACCCTATTCCTGATGGTAAGTCCTATCTTATGCATCACATCAAAGGAAGTGGAGTTTGCCATTAGGAGTATGAAGGACCAAAAAGCCCCAGGACCGGATGACCATCCAGCAAACTTCTGGAAGATGAGGCAGTTTAAAGAACTCATTATCAACTGGCTGACAAGCTTATTCAGTGCCAGAGTTGACTCTGGCTCTGTTCCCAGTCATTGGGCTGTAAATATCCTTGTGCCTATTTTTGAGCAAAATGACAATTCAGCAGAATGTGCAAATTACCATCCAAATTGCACCCAATTGTACATGAGAAGATCTTTTAGAGTAGCCTTCATTATTGACTGGGTGAAATCGCCAGCATTATTGCTATACAATGCATCTTCATTAAGGGTGTTGGAACAACTCATGCAATTTTCACTGCCAAAATGCTAATTGAAAAGCACTGAGAGCACCAGCCGGCAGTGTACATTGTCTTCCTTGATACTGGAATTACTTTCAGCCGTGTTACTACGGCTTGTTGCTGTGTACGGTATTGAATGTTGACAGATTTAGAAAGGTATGAAGTAGCAATTACACAACATGGGAATGTGTATACTTCATTAGTCGATGGGCATCGCACCTGTCACTCGTGATGCATAGGATATGTCACCAATGGTTTGATCATGTCCTTTTGCAGTACCTGACGCAGTTGACAATTTCACTTAATCCTTTGAAATTACTTTACAATATCCACTATAAGGAACATTGAATGTGATATACAAAAAAATTTAAACTAGAAATGCTGCTGGGATGGGTAAAATGTCTGGGCATATACGAAAGTCAGTTCTTTGAGATATTGATTCGAGTATGTATGAAACAGCTATACCAGATGAATGAATACTTAGTGTAGTAGCACTCTGTGTATAGAGAAAAAGTGCTAAAATTAAAGCTAGTAAATACACAATAGTCGTCTTGACTTGTGTTGTTTGCAAGCACTTGGAATGCATTCTTTCTGATTATGTTATACACATTTAAGAAATTACCAACTGGCTCGATAGAAGGTAGTTCAGGTTTAGGAAATATTATTCCACTGAAGTTCATCTTGTGGATTCCAGCAGGATATAGCAGATATATTAGATTCAGGAAGTCAAAAGTATCACGATTGACATATCCAAGGATTTTCTTAGGGTAGATCTCGGGAAACTACTGACAAAAAATTAGTGCGTTTGGGATAGATAAAACAATGGCTAAATGGGTGACTATAAAGATATGCCCAAATTATTAAACATTAAAAATTTGAGAATTGAACACATGAGATGTTTCCAATTTTTAAGTTCATGACATTAGTACTTGGTATGCACCCCCTTAGCTTTCATGAGTGACTTGATTAGACTGGGCATACCCTCAAACAGTATTTTACACTGACTCTTTAAATCGTCATCATGACACCACATCTGACCGAGCTTCTCAATCAAGCCAATTTTTGTCGTTATTTTTCTTTGGACTTTTCTTTGCTATCGGCTAAGGATATTCTATGGGGTTCATGTCTGGACTGTTTCTAGGCTTTGTGGCAAGGAGGCCCATCTTGCATAACAATAAATTCACTTTGGCCAAACTACTCTTGCACCTGAGCTACCAAAAGGTTCTTAATACTACACTGTTCACGTCTGATAGTTCCTTCTACAATATATAATCTACTACGGCCATACCAAGAAAACACACTCCAGACCATCACTGAAGTTGGATGCCTCACTCAATCTGGATGGAATGCTTCTCCTTATCTTTTGACATATTGACTTGTCTCTTCTTCGACAGGAAATACCAATTCGTCACTAAAGCAAACCCGAAATAAATAAAGCAAATAAGCCTAGCATTAAATGCAATAAGCTGTAAGGTTTAAGAGAAGAATTTCATACATTTACTGTGCTGTACGGTTACATCACTTAGTTTGGGTTATAATGGAATAATGAATGATAATTTAGGAATTACAGTAATTGTCATGGACTTGCCTGTTTCCATTCATCAGATGACCAATTCTGGAGAGTCTTGGCACACTGGAACCTCTTTGCAGCCATAGCAGGAGTAAACTTTGCTTTGCCTTGAGGTCATCTTGCTTTCATTCCAGCATTAAACAGCTCTCGCCTCAGAGTCCTGGCTAATACAAATGACCCATACTCTTCTAATTTCTTACGTAAATCCAAACTAGTAACCTTGCGGTTGTTTACTGACAAATTAATCAGTTTTGCTTCCTCCTTGGGGTTGGTTTCTTCTTTTGCCCACAGTTTCCAACACGTTGTTGACATTTTGTCTTGGGCCGATGACCTTCGATGTTAGGCCCCTTAAAACAACAATCATCATCATCATCATCATCATATTTTGTCTTCCTGTTATCTTCACATTTTAAAATTCTACTTACAGATTGCTGTGGTATTTGCAATCTAGAATCTATTTCTTGTTGTGAATGACGTTTCTCAAGAAGTAGCTCTCTGACAGTGCCTTTCTTGGCGAAAGGTATCTTCGTCTTCCCATAACCTCAAAATTTGACAGTTCTCTAGAACCACTCTTAAGAAATACAACTGAACTCCTGAATAGTATCAATAATACATGTAATTTACAGAATGCACAGTCTTAACAATAGGTCACATTATTTACTTCCAAACAGCAACAATATGTAGATAATAAAGATAAACAACAGAACATGCTCACTAACAAAAATGACACAAAACCATGTGAATAATGAAATTACATTGTGGTTCTCATTGTAGCCACTGTATGAAAAAATACAATAGTGTGGACCAGGATATCCCAAGTGGAAACTTTGCCTCCAAACAAGTTCAAGGATTAGGCTATAAAGGTCGATAGTTTACATAAAGGTAGAAATATACCTTTTACCATTGAAATTTGGCCACGTCTGGTGTATTTCTACAAAATAGAACTCAGAGCATAAGAGTAGGTGCAGCTTTATTTGATCCTGTAACAATTATGGGATTGGGTCCCACAGGGCAGTATTATGAGACCTTTATTCTCTGATATATATAAACAATATGAATAATGAACTGAAATAAGTGATGAGGCTTTTTGTAATAAATAAGTTTCAGGATTATGAGTAATTGAAAAAGACCTTGTCAATATTGTAAGATGGACATCGGGCAATGCTATATTTGTAAACGTGTTGAAAAGTCAGTTTCTTTGTTTCACAAATAGAAAGAGTCCTCTCCAGTTTTATTATTATATTGATGGGTGAAATTTCTTCATGGGGATCTCTGTAAGTACCTAGCTATTCATAATAAGGATATAGCTTCATTATGGTAATCATTTAAACATATTGAAAATAAAATTTACAGATCTCTTAATATGATTATGAGGTTTTTTAGGGGTTGTAAAGGAGAGGGCATATAAATCTCCAGCAAAGCCACAATGAGAGTGTGAGACCATCACCAGTATTACTTGAGTAGAGAACAGGAAATGATCAACAGAAATAGCTCCATTTCTTGCGGGTGATTTCTAACAAAAGAGTTGTGTTACAGAGATGTTGCAAAGTTTCAGCTGGGGAGACTTGGAGAAAGGAGACAAGTTGTTTGATTAAGCAGTATATTCTGAGATGTCATTGGAGAGATGGCTTGGAATGACATTAGTTGATGAACACATTTAAATCATGTTCTTTAAGTCTAGGAAAGGTTGCAACATGAAGATAAGTTTGAATTCAAGGGGACAAATTTTGGCAAATGTTCACTTATAGGAAGATGATTTAGTGATTGAAATAATTTGTTTCATATATTTCCACAATTTTTTTCTATTTAAACAACCAACAGTCCAAATTGCTGTGGTTTGATTGATTCATTGATTGATTGATTCATTGATTGGGACATTAACTGATTTATGCTTTTGGTCTTAATGTGATGTACAGAGGGGGATGATGGATATTTCTATGCTTATGATATAAGCATTGTCCACTTGTTCGGAAAGTGGTGGGAGTACTGTGGGATTATTTGATATTACAGTGAAGTGTTTTTGGAAAGAAAGTTTATAGGAACATGGAAATGAACAAAGAGGTGACAAGTCAAGTCATATGTAGGAAGATGGGAACAGGGGAATATGAATATAAGAGGATGAAGGAAATGGCTAGTCATTGTGGAATTAGGGATCAACAGAAAGAGAAACAGAAGCAAGGAATGGTATTGGGTAATGATTTGGAGATACTGCTTACTATTCTTTAATTTCCTAAAATTGTACATGTTCACATACACGTATGTGTACATATGCTCTGCTGAATATTCACAAATATGTAGGTGATTTTAAATTTACAAATTTGCAATGTTCCTCCCTTTCTATGCTACTGTGTCTACTGCTGTCCAACAGTGTGTTCCTTTTCATGTTCTTATATCTCATCAATTGTTTGAAAAGCAGTGGCAAAAGGGACTCAGGTTAAAACACAGCAGGTCATTGTGCAAGTTAGGTTCCAAAAAGGGTAAAAATTAAAATAAATAAGTAAATGCAATGTAAATTTTAACCGAATAGAATTTGTATAGTATTATTTGGAGTAGTTGCACAAGTGGTATGTGTGTTGATTATGTTTGTAAAACAGAAAATATTATGAGTAAGAGTTTGTAAATTCTTTGCATTTATTAAGGATGAGCTGTGTGCTTAATAGAAAAAAATAGCAAAAATTGTATAATACTGTTTTTAGGAAATTGTCTCCTCTGTTCTTTTAAAATTTAGTGCTTGATAATAATGTATTTTTGTGTACCATTTGCCACCAAGGTAGACACCTCTCTTGCATTCAATGGGATTTTCATTTGATTGTTCCTTTCCATTGTATATTTTTTAAATGGGAGATAAATTAATCATAGTCTTCTTGTGCCACTATGAAATTTATTTTCTCAGCTGTTTCTATTTTAGGCCTATATATTTTTGTTTCCTTACTTCTTTATTCTACTTTTCTTATTTCTTACTGACAGCCTTCCGAAGATACTAAGGAGGAAATATTCATAGAGGAACAAACTGACGATCAGCTGTTGCATAAAGGTGTGATTATAAACGAATGCTCAGTATCTCATAAAAATTTCAGGAAAAGGCCGGACGTTATGCGCTCTCACACGAGCGAGAACCGATACTGCTGCAACGTCGGTGGTAAATCCTTCTGCCGGAAAAAAGTAGCAGGTCACATGGGTATTCACACAGGCAACAAGCCTCATTTTTGCACCTTATGTTGCAAATCATTTGTCAAGAAAAGTAGTTTATCTTATCACAAGGTGACTAGAACAGGAGAGAAGCCATACAGGTGCAATATCTGTAGCAAGTCATTCAGACAGAAAGGCTGTCTCACCGATCATATGCGGACTCATACAGGCGAGAAGCCTTACAGGTGCAATGTCTGTGGCAAATCATTCATACAGAAAGGTAAACTATCCGCACATATGCGGACCCATACAGGCGACAAGCCGTACAGTTGCAACGTCTGTAGCAAATCATTCATACTGAAAAGCATTCTTACGGGTCATATGCTGACCCATACACGCGAGAAGCCATACAGGTGCAATGTCTGTGGCAAATCATTCACACAGAGAGGTAAACTAACCGCACATATGTGGAGCCATACGGGCGAGAAGCCGTACAGTTGCAATGTTTGTGGCAAATTATTCATACGGAGAGGTAAACTAACTGAACATATGCGGACCCATACAGGAGAGAAGCCGTACAGTTGCAATGTTTGTGACAAATTATTCATACGGAGAGGTAAACTAACTGAACATATGCGGACCCATACAGGAGAGAAGCCGTACAGGTGCAATGTTTGTAGCAAATCATTCATACAGAAAGGGATTTTAACCGGTCAAATGTGGACCCACACAAGCGAGAAACCATACAGTTGCAATGCCCGTGGCAAATCTTTCACAAGAAAAGGCGTTCTGACCGATCATATGCGGATCCATACAGGCGAGAAGCCATACAGGTGCAATGTGTGTGGCAAATCATTCATACTGAGAGTTAGACTAACCGAACATATGCGACCCATACAGGCGAGAAGCCAAACCGCTGCAATATCTGTGGCAAATCATTCACAAGGAAAGGGAGTCTGACCGTTCATATGCGGATTCATACAGGCGAGAAGCCATACCGCTGCAATGTCTGTGGCAAATTATTCACACAGAAAGGCATTCTAACCGGTCATATGAGGACCCATACAGGCGAGAAGTCATACAGCTGCAATGTCTGCGGCAAATCATTCATAAAGAGAGGCAAACTTACCGAACATATGCGGAGACATACTGGCGAGTCATAAAGAGAGGCAAACTAACCGAACATATGCGGACCAATACAGGCGAGAAACCTTACAGCTGCAATGTCTGTGGCAAATCATTCACGAGGAAAGGCAGTCTGACCGATCATATGCGGACCCATACAGGCGAGAAGCCAACATTTGCAATGTCTGTGGCAAATCATTCAGAAAGAAAGGCAGTCTGACCTAACTGTTCATATGCGGACACAAACAGAAGAGAAGCCATACTGTTGCAAAGTTTATTCCACTGAAGCACAACTTGTAGGATTCCGGCAAGATATAGCAGATATCCTGGATTCAGAAGGTCAATTAGTCTGTATCGCGACTGACCTGTCTAAGGCATTTGATAGGGTAGATCATGAGAGACTACTGGTAAAAATGAGTGCAATTGGACTAGATAGAAGAGTGACTGAATGGGTGGCTCTGTTTTTAGAAAATAGAACTCAGAGAATTAGAGTAGGTGAAGCTTTATCTTGCCCTGTAAAAATTAAGAGGGGAATTCCTGAAGGCAGTGTTATTGGACCTTTATGTTTTCTTATATATATATCAATGATATGTGTAAAGAAGTGGAATCAGAGATAAGGCTTTTCGCAGATGATGTTATTCTGTACAGAGTAATAAATAAGTTACAAGATTGTGAGCAACTGCAAAATGATCTCTATAATGTTCTCGGGTTGTTGCATTTTCAGATTAAAGCTCGCAAATGGGCTGTTTATACACCTTGAGTGCCACGTGAGACCAACGTTGACTCACAGAGCTTAATGCCATTCGGGCCGCGTGAGTCCGCTTTGGACTCACGCGCACTCTCAAAGTCTCAGGCCCCTTGGTGCTATACTGTCATCACATTTGGCATGTAAACGTATGTTAAATGAAAGTAGGTGCCCAGTACGTAATGAATCTATTCTTGGCCTGTTCGATGCGGCACCACGTCACTGTAATATATCAACCTCAATATGATGACATTATTTATGGTTTTCTGATCATGTCACGTGTACAAATAACACAATATTGTACTGTATAGTGTACTCATTGTTCATTGTCTCATATCAGGGTCTAGGCCTATAGGCAAATTGAAAACATAGGACAAAAAGTTACATGAACTTTCAAGAAAAAATATTTGTAACTGTCTCATTCGCAATCGGTACACTTTTTGCATATGAATTTAAAGTATAAGAAATGAGACTTTCTGAAGAAATATGATTCAAACTGTGTTTTACAATCACATTCACACTACAAATCTGTGCACTTTGAAGAAACAGTCCAAACAGAAGAAATTTTCACAGGTTGGTCATTTGAACTTAGACTGTAGAGTCTTCCTCATGGCATATGGCCTTCTTGATTCCTGATGGATCTCTTCATAACAATTACTGCATCTCTGTCTTCCCTGCCAGCCTACATCCTCCAGTCGGTGGGGTAATACCTGTGTCTTTGATACTTGTGAGGGAACGTGAAAATTTTTGATACCGGTACCTGTTAACTGTTCAACAATGTCCTCTTAGAACTGGGTAACAGATATACTCTCATTCCCAAGTTGATTGGAAATATAGATGGCATTTACTATACTTGTGCTGATCAATATCTCTATAGCTATTTTTTGTACCATTTTACTCCGTCTCAGGGAAGTACTATAGCTCTTTTTATGATCTGATAAATCAATGTACGGTTTTCATGTGTTATACTCTATAACACTCCGTGGTTTTTGCTCTTCACCATCCCTCCTCTGAATAGTGACCATCTCACCAGTGTGTTTAGTTGTCAAAATTAAAACGTCTCTTTTATTGTGCCATTTCTGAACAACAACATCAGTGTTACTTTCCTGGGCTCTTGTCTTTCCTCTTGCTAACTTCATTTTAGTAACTTCGGTTGGATTATACTTCCAATTAGATTTCAGTGTTCGAAATATAGGAGTTTTATTCTTTAGTAGTTCATGAGCTAATGAGACAGACGTATACCAGTGTGTCAGGAAGGTGAGAACTGCGCTAGGATACGTGGTGACACATTGGTCTCACGCGGCCTATACAGCTGGAAGGTAGTGTCAGTGACTGCGTGAGACCAATGTGTCACCACAATTTTGACACAATGTTATGACTACAATTTTGGCCAAAGGTGACTAAAAGGTACATTTCTGTAATAAGGTGCACCATATTATACTCTATAGTAAAAAAGAAAGAATGGCCTGGGTGGAATTTTTTTTACTGCATACGTGGCACTTAAGGTGTTAGTTCAGTAATGGCTACTATACTCCACCCATATCCAATCCCTCCTTCAACGCTAACGCCCCTTCCTCCCCAACATCAATAACCGAACCACCGCCGTCTCAATCTATATATGTAGGATTGAGACGGCAGTGAACCGAACTGCCGAACCTTACCCCCACCACTACCACGTGCAAGGGTTTGACAGCGGCATAGATCCTACCCTTCCGAGGGCCCGGCTCAGACTGAATACTTTTGCCCTCCACCCGCGTGGGCGCGCCGTTGTACATCACGTCACTCACCCTAAGCCCACGTGACGAATACGGCAGCTCCTATTGGTAGAAACATCTTCCGATTGCTATTGGTCGATTTGAGTTTGGCAACTTGGACCACGTGGGACGACCACGTTTTTGACGTTTGTGACATTTTGCTTTACTTTGATTTGTATGCGTATATCTGTTATATTCGTTTGCGTGTTTGAAGAAAAAGTACAAGATATTTGAGGTAAGCATCTTTACTGTTCTTGTTTTACTAATCTCCTGAGGCCAGAACATGAAAACATACCACACCAAGGCAAATGAATTTCGGATAATTTGAAACATAAGTGCGGCCAGTATCCAGTATTCGGGAGATAGTAGGTTCGAACCCCACTATCGGCAGCCCGGAAAATGGTTTTCTGTGGTTTCCCATTTTCACACCAGGCAAATGCTGGGGCTGTACCTTAACTAAGGCCACGGCTGCTTCCTTCCCATTCCTATGCCTTTCCTGTCCCATCATCGCCATTAGACCTATCTGTGTCGGTGCAACGTAAAGCAACTAGCCTTATCATATTTGTCCCCCTGTGGGTAGGGCCAGTATAATAACACCCACAGCATCCTCTGTCTGCTGTAAGAGACGACTAAAAGGGGTCGCATGTGGGCTATGCACTTGGGAGCTTGGGTAGGCTACCACGTTGCCCTTAATTGAATTTTGGCACTGCTTCCGCTTACTTGTGCCAGGCTCCCCACTTTCATCTATCCTATTTGATCTACTTCGATCACGACCTGTTCTTTTCTGCCCCCGATTGTATTATGTATGGAGGCCTAGGGAGTCTTATTTTCCCTCCATGGCCCTGGTCCTCCTTAGCTGATACCATCATTTTCCTAGTGTCAACCCCCTTCCATTTATTCTCTCCGATTACTAATATATATAGGGGATGGTTGCCTAGTTGTACTTTCTCTTAAAACAATGAACTAGATTTTAGGCCCTTTTAATCAACAAGCATCATCATCTTAAGCAAGGAGATTTGTGGTGAGGGCAAGATGTTTGGTGGCCATGACATATACTAGGAACTGTCCCATCATTCGCCTTACTGCAGGCGAAAGGAAAAACCATTCTCAGGACAGCCAGTGGTAGGGGAACAGCCCGTTTCTGTGTCCGAAATGCAGAGGTGTAGAAACACGGTAGAACCATAGCCACCCCTCCTCTGCTTGGTTGGCCGGTTGGAGTGCATGCTGTCAGACCACAGATCAGCCTACTCTGCAACCACCAACATAGATTTCTGCCTTCGATATACAGTAGGTACAAATGGCACTGTCTGAAGTGAGTTTCCACTGTCTTCAACTGGCATTTCGTCTAGGTCACAGCAAAGTCCCTTGCACACTGTAATGTTGTGGAAGTAGCAGCATATTGTTCATAATACTGTACTAAATTAGCAAGCAATTCCTTGGACATAGCTCTTAATAGGTGGAGCTATGTTGTGACTTGGCATGGGAATGTTTTGTGCTGGATCAGCTGCCATATTATTGTATGTAGATCCTGATGCTACATATTTCTGTAAATTTATTAGAACTCCTCTCCTGCGGATGGACTGAAAGGAAGCATTATTTGTACCTCCTGCATGTTGTAAGAGGGAGCAATCACAGAATCTGTAAGCTATCTCTTGTCTTTTAAACCCTCAAATATATTCATGATTCCATCCTTTTCCATGTAGCAGAAAAATTTTGATATATCCTACTGTCACATAAAATAGAACATTTTTTATTGTAAATAGTGTAGGTTAATGAATACAAGGAATGCATACAATTTTGTAGCTTGACATTGTTTATCATCTAAATGCAGATGACTGATTGAATGATATTTTGTGTTTTGGTGCAGTATGTAGGAACAGAGTATGTGCTATCATGTCTTGGTTTCTTCAAACACTACTCTGCCAGAGATTTGCCATCCTCTAGTAGATGCAAAAGAAGTACAAATCTCAATATTTTTCAGTGTGTGGCCCTAGGTGCCTCTTTTGACAGACTGAAAGATGTATCATATAGTAAGTTCCTTGGGAAAATACAAATGGTGTTGCTGAAAACTTTTGCAGTGTCAGTGCAACGTTAAACTGCAATAAGAGAGAAAAGTATTATGTTGTACCTTGTCAGTTCCAGTCTCTCTTTCATAAATGAATGATCTTGTATTTGTGTTGTATGAATAGTTTTCTGGCTGATGAATATTAATTGATGATTAACACTGCTGAATATAATGTCATGCGATTATGATATACTATGATCACTAAAACTTTTGTTCAAATTTCTACATGATTTTATACCTGTAACACTGTGGATAGTAGGTAGAATATAGCTCCATAAATCAAAAGATCATGTTTCATTTCAATTTACCTTTGAATCCTACTAACTTCCTCCTTAGCATATGAGTTTCCTTTCATCATTTTGGTTCCTGAGTATGATTTTCTTTCTTACATTGTATTTATATTTTATTTCCTGCATAAGTGGCATATCTTGATACTATTGACTCTTACAGTTGGCTTAAGTAGTGTTAAAGAGGACTGATGTACGAGGGGATGTTAGTGTCTATTTCTGTCATAGGTCTTAATCTGAGATAAGTATTGCCAATCCCACTCACCTTCAGGTCACTTCCTTCCTCCCTTTGTGAGTTAGCTTCCTTTTTCCTCAGCAGCACAGGCAAGGCCAGTCACTCCGATCCTTCAAGGCTTTGTGGATTAGTAAAAATAAAATATAGCTCCATAATTGAAATAATTATAATAAGCAGCACAAGTGGTAAGCTTCTTTTCTCCAGCAAAAAAATTATTAATAATAATAATAATGCACAGGCCAACCTCCAGGTGTATTGTTGTTCAGAATGCAGTATTTCAGGAAAAGGTAACAGAAAGAAGGAAAGAAAGAAAAATGAAAGAAAAATATAAGAGAAATAAAAAAAGAAAAAATATATTTAATGTAATATTTAAGTGTGGTGAGGGGACGAGAACCTGGGGACCCTCCGCGCGCTAAACGATTTAAATCACCCGCCCGGTAATTTTAGTTCAGCCCTGTTTACACTAGAGGCGCTGGTGTGCAATTCCTGGCGATCTTTGCGCAGCCGTTGCGTTCAGAAGTGAAAAATAACGTTGAGAGTCATCTCTTACTCATTCTCTTTGACCACGTGTAAAGCCCACTAGAGCAGGACTGTATTGATAGTTGATAGTTGGAAATATAACGGGACATTGCACCCAGTGCTGTTTTCAAGAAGTGTCGTGTACTCTGGAGTTGTCACTGGTAATTCATCCTTTCCTAAATTCAGCCCGTTCTACTGACTGATACAAATCAAATCCGTTCTTTAAGTGTTTGTTTTAAGTGATTACACTGAATTAAAATATCAGGTTTTGTCTCTAGGTGTGAGGTATGTGTAACATAAGACGCGTATTAGCCATTTGTACAGCCTATTCCGTTAATTTATTGTGCTACAGATTTTCTTCATTGAGAAATTGGGATTCCTATCATTTACACTGTGTCCACAAATTTATAGATCTCAATTGGGAACAGTAAGAAGTTAATACTAATCTTTCTCAGTTTCAGCATTCTACATATTTTTAACATTTAATATTTTTAATTTTCTTAAATTTTATTTCTACTTAAGCATTAAAACTGTATACGCATATAACTGGCATTCTTTTTGAAAACTCCTGGCCTTTGTGTCACAAGTGCCAGCAAATCTGTTCCTCGTGTGTTGTAGCCATATAACGTAACTTACCTTACCTATCGAAATTTTTTGGAGTGAAGAATATTTCTGAAGGGCTACGCAGGTGAAGAATCGCGGATATTAGTTTCAGAAAGAAATTACAATATGTAGTGCATAATTTTAATTATTGCGTTGCTGTGTTATTTACCTATGTTTGCAATTTAATAGTGACGCTGTGAATGTTGAGTTGTTCTTTACACTGTAGGCTGCGACATATGGTGGTAGGGTTCGAAATTTTGAGAAGTTTCCGTTTAGGATATCATATGTAGAATTCTTGTTATGGTTATCAGTGTTGTTATGGAGATTCTTCTGCATTGTATCAGTCATAGAAAACTTGAGGTCCAATAGGTATGATCACAATATTAACAGTCATGTAAAATTTTGAGTCTTTTTGGTATGTTCATAATTTGGCGGTCATGTAAAATTTCAAGCAAAATGCTTAGTCTATTAACAGATAACCCAAGTAGCAATGACATAAATAAGGTAATATGTATCTCTGGCCTATGTTTTAGTGTAAAATCATTGGAAGTAATCAAGAACCCCAGTACCTTCTAACTACTTCAGTTGCAGTGTGAAATGGACCTGCAAGTAAAAATCAAAGAGGAACCAGCCTGGCTTGAAAGAACAACAAATGCATCACTTGTGAGTCTCATGGCAAATAACTTTATAGAGGTCAGAATTTAACCCTTAGTAGCTGAATAAGTTTGGCAGGGGCATAATTTACTATGTGCTTCCCCAGTATTAACCCCAGCAGTCGCCATTTGCTACATGGGCATCTAGGAAAAGTATGTCTCTCTTTTGTTTCTTTGTCTGGGAGTATGTAATAATGTACTACGCAAGGCAGCCAACTCTTAGGAAGTACAAACAACAGTATTTATATACATCTATAGGTCCAACTAGTGACAGAAACTTTGTTCATGGGGCAAGGAAAGGGGTTCTGGTGGCACATGCCCCCAGATGATGGTCGCCAAGTGGACAATTGGCCTCTAGCATTTACTAGGGAGATGGCAGTGCATGCTATGTTTGATAGTGGCAAAAAGCTGAATTAAAGTTGTGGACTTGATAGTGAAGGAACCTTGGTTAGGTCCAGCTACCCATGAAGTTGTGACAGGCAGCGTTTCAAGATCGAGGCATCAGGACATTTCATGAGCTAAGTACCCATCAAATGATGTTTATTGTTTATTGATTACCTCTGGCGTTTATTGAAATGGATTTCTGTAGGTTGTATGGTTATGTTTTTATTCTCCATGGTTTGGTAATGGTATTGTTGTGGGATTGACATCATCTCCTATCTTACATTATCCAATTTTAGTGCTAGTAGCTGCTGAAATGGACAATTGTGGGTGCTGGATTTAATTCGGTTATGGCCAGTAGGTCTTTGAATCTCATAGTGAACATATTTTTCCTCCAAAAGAAATTCCAGGTAAGATTTGCATCATTTAAACTTCTTTACAATGTTACTAATGTTGGGTGATCTCATAGTAAAACTCTGCCTTGGCGGAGAAGCGGTGAAATAATTTTGGAGAAGAAGCGACTTATTGTCATCATCTTTCCTTGCTCTGTCTGTTGCTGCTGTAAACACAGTCCATTGTAATCTTCTGAAGGTTTGGCTTACAGTTCAGTCGCTCTTCATCTGATAGCTTATATGGTGATGTGATTTCATTCTACTTTCATGTTGGGGAGTGTAATTTGGGTCCATTCTAGAGGTATTTGATGAAGCTGAATATCCCAGCACATGTCTGTAGTTATACTGGCATAAAAGTGAATTCCTGCACATCATTCTTGCACCTCAGAGTCTTTGAAAACCTTGAGAGTTGGAAGAGGGATATTCAATGAATAATTGTGACTCGGCAGCAAAAATCTACTCCCAACACTGTGAACTGCTAATTTATAGATGTGATATTGTCCAGGAGTTGCTTAAAGGTGAAATTCTGCAGCTTATGCACACTGTTCTCTGAATAAATGTTTGCTGGTTGAGTTCTAAATTATAGACACCACAGAAGAGAACGGTGTCTGAACATATCTGAGATGCGAGTGCACTGCTATTCAAGATCTATACTCTTGACACTTCTTGTTATGTTCTATTCTTGGGTATATAGAAAAAAACAATAGCTGTCATCAACAACAACGGAATTCAAGAACTACAATGTGACCCTACAAATAAATTTCAAAACAAAATAAAACAAGCTATCCTGCAAACAGACTTTATTCTCACAGAACAAGAAAAGGAAAGCCTCACTATCAAAAAATCCCAAACTCCCCACAGTAAGAGCCATCCCCAAAATACACAAAAGCTCATGTCCCATTAGACCAATAGTAAATTATGATGTGCCAAGTTACAATTTAAGCTAACAACTGAAAAAATCCTGAAAGAGAAAATCTCACTTAAAGAAGACAGATAAATTAAAACCAGCCTATAACTAATCAACCCCTTCCCGCCCGAAAGCGCCCGACTGTTCACTTTGCCTTACGGTCCATATTGCCCGAAAACACCCAGCTGCATTATCTGCATGCGTGTGCAATCTATGCAATAGTTTTGTATTTTTTGGTAGTGAATTGTTTATTAGGCTTTGATGAACATGCAGTACAATATACAAGGCTTAGGAAATAAAAGAAGAGTGAGAATTCGTCTTGAAGTTGTCTAGGCAACGGACTTGAACTTCCGCGAGTGCTGGTCAGCTGTTTAGTTCGTAAACATGACGGGATTGAATACTGCGGATATTGAGACTGAGCTGAATAACGGCATAAGAAATGACACAGAATTGTTGAGCAGGGGTGGAGGTAAATTTTTAGTGAGTAAATAACATATCAACAAAGATAATTTTACTGATAACTGTGATATAAGTGAAAACGGATATCTAGAAATCGGAGCTGATGATGATGCGGCTGCAATTCAGGTAACACAAACATTTTGTTTCATTACTCAATGATTATATGGATGATGTTGAACCTATCAATAATTTCAAAAGAGTATAATGAGAAATAGGTTATATTTTTACATATGTTAGGCAGAGACAATCTATTCAGTGACATTACCGATTGCGTATATATCAATGCAGCAATCAAACAGGCGCATTTCAGTAAAATAGAAACAGAATGGGAAGACACTTGCTAGAGGAAATGAAAGTTGATGTACGATGTTACCATTACACTTCCAGAATCTCATCTTTATTGGCTTAGGGGGATTTAGACGACATGAGAATATGACAAATACAGCCTACCACAGTGTTGAGTATCTCCAGCACGGGTGGGGGTATGAACCGACAAACTTATGACTCAATGAATAGAGAAATGGACATGATGGTATGTTAAATGTTGTAAATGATGGCATGTTTTCTGATATTATTGAAAATGAAACGGTGTGTTCTGCTTGTATGTTTCCTAATTAATAGGTTGAAACCTGGGGATGACCGGAGCAAAAATGTAGGTGGTAAAAGGTTAAAGATACCCTTTGACATCACTAACATGTACACCAACGTAACAATAGATGAATCCATTAAAATTATCGAAAATCATCATAAAGAAAATACTTCACTGCAGGAAACCAAATAAATAATTAGCCTTATTAGAACAATGCTACACCAAAATTGCTTTGCATTCACTGACAAGATCTATTGCACAAAGAAGGGTTAGCCATGGGCTCACCATTATAAGGTATAATAGCAAACATTTTTTTAATAACTTTGAAAACATCTTCTGAACGTATCAGCATTCAAAAGGAATATTATACTGGAGCAGGTATGTAGGCGACATCATGTGCATATGATAATGACTTCACTAATGCACACCAGTTATTAAACACACTAAACTATTTACAAAATTCCACCAGCTTCACAATGGAGCAAGAATGTAATAAGAAAATAACACCACAATCAGCAGGAATAATGGCAACCTGTCTTACAAAGTGTACAGAAAGCCCACTCAGGTGTTGCATGCTATTGACGAGTCTAACCATGCATACACACTAAAAATAGCTGGATTGAATACAATGATACACAGAGCTGTTTCCATACCAATGAGCACAATGGAGTTCAATGAAGAGGCACAAATTGTTAAACAAATCATGAAAGAAGACAACCACCCTCCAGGCACAGTAGATAAAATATTAAACAAACAAAAGAAAAGTCCCTGGAAAACCACCACACTTGGTTCTCAACTACATTAATAATAACACATTAAAAGTAGGTTATATCTTTAGGAAACAGGGTTTTAATTAACCTTTAGGATGAACAACACACTGCAGAGACACATCAACAAGTGCACCTAAACAAAAAAGACCCTTTCTCAAAGTCACGAGTCTATGAATTCAAGTGCCAAGAACTTAACTGCAATGCCACCTATATAGGTCATACAAAACAAAATTTCCACACAAGATTCAAAGAACACAATAAACGATCAGATATAATCAGCATTCAGCCTTTGGGGAGCACATATACGACAGTTCACACTATTTCACAGACATCAACACAGATCTAAAAATTTTACACATTGAAAATAAAATAAAATCTTCGAATATGAGGGAAGCAATCGAGATCTACATCGCAAAAAGTGCTAACGTAACCAACTTAAATGACCATACACACTTAAAAAATTCCCCGCACATCGCTTTACTCACATAATATCTGGACCATACTTACTCATTAAAATGGCATTTATCACAATAATATCCTATAGATATTCTCTATTTCAGTTGCATACATTATTCATCTAAAATCATTCAGTTGCATTCATCCATCTTACATAAAAGTACATTATAACATGAAGTAGGTTATAAACCTTCTCTCCCCTCTCCAGTGTGGAAAGAGTATTCCACAGTGCTCCACTCGTTCCATCCTACTTCCCCCTCTCCTCTCCATGGTACAGTGTACTAGATTTTAACATCCAGTAGGAGGGATCCACAATGTTCGGCACTCCCCTCTCATGCTTCCCTTCCCCTCTCTGTAAGGTTTGTGCTACACTCAAAACTTTCCATTTACCTGAAATAGTATTTGGTGACAACAAAGTTGACATTGGCAGTCTAGATAAGTTTAGGAGATTTCTCGATATATTCATACTTGTAAATTTCTTATTTGTCAGTACTGGCTCATATTATCACTGAACTCTCTATCATTGACAAGTTTATGCAACGTAAACAATGCTGTACATATATGCATATTTTGTGTGATTTCATAGAGCCTGAGGATGTTCTTGTAGAATGAAACATGTCATTCTTTGTATAATAGAGTGTTTATTTTTTACGGGTATGTTCATAGTGTAATAATTTATGTTAAAATCGTATGTTTGACAAACTATAAAGTTTTTTGTTACATTTAACTATGTCTACAATGGAAAGTATGGCTTCATCTTTAACAAACTCTCCATTTTGTGCGTCATTTTATCTTCCTTTCCTTAGTTCAGCTACTGTTCGATTTCTTCTGTATTAAATGGGATAAGTGAGTATATTCTGGAATTTTATACTTTAATTCGCTTTTATTAGTAAACTAACTTGTAATAGAATGTAAGCTTTTGATCACAGTCCCTCCTGCACCCCTGTAGTGTCAAAATGTTTCATGAATCCAAGTGAAAAATTTAAAGGTCTCGTAGTATGAGGGCCATCCGGTAAATAGGTTTCCCTATTTTACAAAAAATACAAGCAGGCTATTTACACTTGTGCTGGCCCTGCAGTGTGGGGGTAGCATGCCTGCCTCTTACCCAGAGGCCCCAGGTTCAATTCCTGGCCAAGTCAGGGATTTTTACCTGCATCTGAGGGCTGGTTGGAGGTCTACTCAGCCTATGTGATTAAAATTGAGGAGCTGTCTGACAGTGAGATGGTGGCCCTGGTCTAAGAAGTCTAGAATAACGACGGAGAGGATTGTTCGTACTCACCACATGACACCTCGTAATCTGTAGGCCTTTGGGCTGAGCAGTGGTCACTTGGTAAGCCATGGCCCTACGGGGGCTGTTGCCCCATGGTGATTGGTTTTATTTACCTTTGAGAAATATTTAATTTTCATTCTACAACTCGTACACTACTTTTCCACATAGTCACTATTTCAGTCCAAACATTTTGTTATCTTGGCAGCAGTTTCTTGATACCTTCATCATACCGGGTCGGGTCCCATCTCTGTAGACAGCGGTGCACTTCCTCATCCACCTCATCATCAGCTGCAAACCGCTTACCTCCAAGGTGCAACTTGAGTTGTGGATAGAGATGGAAATCACTCGGGGCAAGTTCCGCAGAATAAGGTGGATGGGGAAAAAGGTCCCTTTTGAAGTTCTGCAGCAAATCCTGTGTCCTTTGAGCTGAATGGGCAATATTTTCTGAGACAAGACCAGAACGTTTTCGTTGGATTTCAACTCTGAGCTTCGTGAGGACCGTGCAGGGCCTCTCATGTGTGACCACAGTGCATTGGGGCAGTCAGTCAACCAATACAACATCATTACAGTCCCAAAAGGGAGTAGCCAAAACTATGCCTACAGAGGCTGAGTTCTAACCGGGCAAGTTGGCCATGCGGTTAAGGCCGCGTAGCCGTGAGCTTGCATCTGGGAGATAGTGCGTTCGAACCCCACTGTCGGCAGCCCTGTTGATGGTTTTCCGTGGTTTCCCATTTTCATACCAGGTAAGTATTGGGGATGTACCTTAATTGATGCCACAGCTGCTTCCTTCCCACTCCTAGGCTCTTCCTCTCCAATTGTCAACATAAGACCTATTTGTGTCGGTGCGATGTAAAGTAAATTGTAAAAAAGAGTCTGAGGTCTTGGCCCTTTTTTATGAGCATGTTCGCCAAGTTTCTTCCATAGCATGCTTTGTGGTTTTGTTTTTAGAGTTGAATAATGCACCCTGCTTTCATCTCCAGTAACAATGCAGGAAAACATTTGATCTCCCTCTCTTTGAAGCATTTTCAGGAAAGCTCAGGCTACTTCGTTCTGTTATTGCTTGTGAGCATCAGTAAGAAAACTTGGGACCCATCTTGCACAGACTTTTCAACACTGCAAGACATACAACAATATCATTGCAATAAAGGACTGCCCAGTTTCCGTGCCGGGAGGCAGTAGATTCATTATCTCATCAGTGCTGACGCATTAATCTTTGTCCACCACATTCTGACCAACAGTGGCTGTAATGGGCCTGGCGCTGCGCTGTCATCATGTACATCTTGCTGCCATTCCAGGAACCATGAATGCCAGCATGCATCTTTCACTATAAACTCACACCAAATGGCAATGAATATTGGTAGCCATTTCGTTTTTTGCCGTGGAAAAGCGAATAACAGAACAGTGTTCACAAGTGGACACGCTATCAAGTGGTAGCTCCATGGCAGGTAGCGCCGTACTGGTGAACACAGAGCAAGCACGTGCGGTTGAAGATCACCTTACCCCAGCCATACGCCAGTGGAAGTTCCTACAGTACCAACTTAATTCTAAAACATGTGGTTTGCAGAGAGAAAACAAGGAAAATTATTTATTGGATGACCTTCGTAGATCATGAAGGAGCTTCTGTAACTGCTGATGTACACTCCAACACTGATGGTGTTCTCATCCCCACAGTTCTTCACCGAACACTGTATAACATCCTTGTAGTAGTAAAACATTTCATTTGTAATTGCTTTATGTTTGACCTGCATCACATCTTTCCCTGGTCTATGACTGTGATAAGCCTGCTTCTTTCATGTTCGTTTTTTATTTTTACACTTGGATGAACAGAACTGTCTCAATGCAGTGTTTATCCCCTGTGAGCTTGGCAAAACCAGATTATAGAATGTGATTAAAATGTTTCAAGGGATTTTGATCTGTCTGTCTAAACAAAATGTATGTTAAGAGCATAGTATTAATATTTCTCACTGTATGGCAAAAGATTTAGAACAGTTTTAATACTTGGATGTGATTCAAACAACCTCAATGATTTGATAGACGTAATTGGATACATAAAATCAATTAATATAATTTAGTGTTTATGTCTGTGGCAGATTCCTTCCAAAATTTTGTGCGAGATGGTCCCAATTCCATCTCTGGTAGGATATCTTCTGATATGGCTAGAAAATGCTTCTCATTTTATATTTGGTTCTCGGTCTCATGCTTTCTCTGACATTAGATTTGAACAAGGATGATAACACCATTCTCAGTGCAGCCTTTGGTTTTGAAATCCTCTGCTGGTAGAAATCTCTCTTAAACAGTAGTAAAATTTTGAAAGTAACTGTAATACTTGGAAGTAGTAAATTATCATGCTCATTTGTTGGTGACAGTATTTGTAGATGTGTGTTACGTGCATAACTTATGTATCTTATTTTCCACAGGAAAATATTGAAAATGTATCAGAAATGATACCACTGAAAAAAGAAGCCAAATCAGAGTTAACAGAGCCAGGGCCAATGCAGGAAAACTCACTTGAGGTAATGTACATAATTTGATAAGCCATTGTTAGGTACTGAAAATAAAAAATTGCTGAACAGATATCAGTGGTTGACCCTTCAATTCAATACATATGATTGATACACTTTTTTATGAGATTGACTGTTTACTTACCTAATTTTCACCTTTCCTTCATGCTCTTTAAGATCTTGCATTATGTATCACGCAGCAGTTGGGATAGATCCAAAGACCTCTACTGTATATCATTTTGGGGGTGGTATCACTGCTACTAATATTTTTGACTTAGTGAATATTTTCAAACACGGAGTTGCTATAAGGAGCACTTTATTGTTACTGTTCCTGGGTAATTTACTAGTTGTTCCAAATGAAACACCATTGTAATCTTGTTGATTATATTATTGACTTCTAGATAATACAATTATTTGTAGATACAAGTTGCAGGTGATTGCTTGCTTACTGTCAGAATTCACTTGTGGCAAGTAGAAAACATTCTTATCCTTCCTAATGGGGTCTGTGATGATACTAGTCTATGGTGACTTATAATATTACTTAAACTTTCAATGAATAAATGAGCCCTTCAAGAGTGATCTTGCCTTTCTGTTTCATATGTGGTAAAGGACAGTGTTTGTGAATAGGCTTTGTATGTTCCCCATTTCTCACCTGAACATTTGTTACATGAATTAGGATCACTGCCATCGTCCACTGCATAGCATGTGTTTCTTTCAGTGTGACTGTGTTGTTATGGGGTATTTATTGGGATATTTAATTGACAATCTCTTTCAGGAATTCTGGGTTGGCTGCTCAATATACAGCCATCTGGATAATGAGAGAGGAAGTATAATCATGATCAGGGAGTGTAGTATTTTTCTCTCCTACAAGGAAATTGGATGTAGTTAGGTAAGAAGTGTCAAAAGGGTCGTCATTTAACTTTAGTGAGGAGATGTGAGTATGTGTTGTAAGAGTGGTCCATTCTTTGTTGGTCAAGAAATAAGAATTCATCACTCTTCTAAGGTGATATATCAGACTGTTGACAGCTGCTTCTCGTTTTCTATCAAAGTGTAGTGCTGCAGGAGGGATGGAATGCTGTATCAGTCCCACGCCTGCAGTTGCAGGGAAGAGCTGGTTTTTCTCAGGATTGTTTTTCAGAAAGGCCTTGATTTCCTTAGCTGCTCTGAAGAAGTTTGTGCCATTATCACTGTAAATGTTCAGGGGGTGACCTCTGTAAAAATAAGTGAACAAAGAGAGGCGAGCAATTTAGTTGTTGTGAGATCAGGTATCATGTCTATGTAGAGAGACTTGGTAGCTAGGCAGTCTGGTCTTGTTTCATCTCACGCCAATGTTTATGAGAATTGAGCCAGCATAGTCTATTCTAGTGTTAAGAAATGGGTACACGCACACTTTGTGTATTTTGTGTTAATTGTTCAGAAATATCTGCATTCAACTTACGACCCTTGAGACGTGCATAAATGTTGCTTCTTTACCGCCCCCCTTGCTGATGGGATCCGAAACTTGCCTCTCAGAGATGTGATTAAGGGTTGAGTGCCATGATGAAGTAGTCGAAGTTGTTCCGCAATGATAATTAGATTAGTGAGATGATGATATATATACAGAATGATCTAATATTTCCTCCCCACTATGATTAAGGTATTGTGCAGTCTTCTGCCGACAAGGGGATGGCTTCTTGATCTATGATTATGGTTATAATCAATATGATTTAATATTTTCCACAGAACATTAATGCAACATTTGAGTGGAGGGTTCAACTCCGATATGAACAGTGGACTTGAATTTCACTCTTGTTTATAACAATCTGAGATAAATCAAAAACAATATGCTGCTACTCTCTGTACCTTTTTTAATCTTGAAACTTTTGTTATGAATAAGTCATCATCAAGTCTCTAAGAAGCATTTGTAGCATTTTTTGAACTGGGAGATTAATTCGAACATCACGTTTTCATTTATTCCTACTCAAAGGATCTTGATTCAACCATCCAGAACTATGCCAACAAACTGTATTGTTGACAATTGTGTTCATTTGTGGTCGTCTGGACACTAAGTCAGCGGGTTTCTCTTTGGAAGGCACATGGTGCCACTCATTTGTATCTTTAGCAACTTCAAACTGGGAGCCTTTAACCCATTTATGCCCAGGTGGGTCGTTTTCGACCCATCACATTATGCTATACTACTTTAAGCTATCACATTGTTGACACTTGTAAGATCGATTAAGTTAACCATTATATATTTCGTCACACGTTTAGGCGGGAATTTGATTCATTGTTGGCGTTATTCTTGATCTGGAGTCGACAGAAGAAAGATGGATTGTCAGCCCTCTGCACGTGGGAGAAGAATGTAAGTAGAACTGATAACTATTCTCAATGGCAGATTATTCATTGCATTATTTACTATTTAAAACTTCAATAACATACATACATAACTTGATATCCGCGTAACTTGCTTAGAATTTTCGGTATTTTCAATGGAACCTAGTGTGGGTCGCTAACGACCCGCTGGGCAGTTACCCGAGAACTATCACTGACTTTCCCATTCACTCGATAATGACCATATGTTCAGTTTAAACCTTACATAAGTAGTCTTAGTATTCCTAATTGCTCTGTAATTTATTGCAGAGTACAGCAACTGACAGTTGCAGAAATACTGGATGAGCTCGAAGCGGCTGATCCTTCAGATATCCCTGACTCAGGTGTTGATATCTTTATTGGGCTGTCTGAAGATGGAGGAGAAGAAACAGATGCTGACTCTGGTGATGAAGATTGTTCAGATCCTGACAGACTAAATCGTGCTCAGCTTCAAGCTCCAGCAGAGTTAGTGATGCAGGTACCAATAAACAGTAACTTCAATTCAGAACTTGCCCCCGAATTCAGTGATGAACCTGAACCACTGCCGGAAAATGAACAGGTTGACGGTAGTGACTTGGATACAAATTGTACTAATGGGACAGCTAAATCCTACTCTTTCAATTGGAAAATAGGTGATATGAAATTCCCACCTTCTTCTTCGTCCAATGTTTGTCATCCAGATAAAAGGAATTTCACGATCCAATCACAGCCTATAGACTTTTTGGAAGCATTTCTCGATGAAAATACAGTTCTTCAAATATTGAAATATACCGTTGGTTATGCCTGTTACACCAATAATCCACAGTTTCAATTATCGTTGGAAGAGATGTACTCTTTTCTCGGCATACTATTTCTGAGTGGGTATGTACCCCTACCACGAAGAAGGATGTTTTGGGAGAATTCAGATGATGTTAGAAACGAACTTGTTCAGAACAGCATGCGTAGGAATAGGTTTGAGGAAATATTCAGATTTCTTCATGTTTGTGATAATTTGGATCTCCCGGCAGGTGACAAAATGGGTAAAGTGAGGAATTTTATAGATCATCTAAACAAGTCATTTCTTATAAATGCTCCCAATGAAGAGAAAGTATCTATTGATGAGTCTATGATACCATATTTCGGGCGCCACGGGTGTAAGCAATACATCCGCGGCAAACCTATTCGTTTCGGCTTCAAAGGCTGGGTGGCCGCTCAGCGGACAGGCTACTGTCTCCAGGCTGACATTTACCAAGGATATAAAGGAGGAGAAAAGAGGGAGAAAGGAGTGGGATTAGGTGAAGCAGTAGTGATGACATTTGTGAATATTCTTTCCGAAGTATTTCCTGGAACTGCTTTTTCTTTCTATTTCGACAACTTTTTCACGTCAGCTAAGCTTCTGTGTAGGATCTCTGAAAAAGGCCATCATGCTACAGGGACTCTCAGAAGCAACAGAATGCTAAAGTGTCCTATTTCTGCTAAGCCTGTCATTGAAAAGAAAGAGCGTGGTTACTTTGAATCTTGTTTTGATAAAGTGCACGGTGTGATAGGTGTGTCTTGGAAAGACAATGGTGTAGTGAACATTATGTCAAATCAGTTCGGTGTAGCTCCCATTCAAGAGGTCACAAGATACTCAGTCAGCCAACAGGGGAAAATAAAAGTCAAACAGCCAAATGTTTTCCGTAAGTACAACCAAAGCATGGGTGGAGTTAATCTCATGAACCATAACGTGTCAGATCTGCGAATTTCAATTCGTGGCAAAAAATGGTACATTCCTATTTTGTTTTGGTTGCTCGATTTATGCATGAACAATGTCTGGATTCTTAGCAGGAGCTACGGTATGTCTTTTGATGCCCTAACTTTCCGCCGGGTAGCAACCAAGGCAATTCTCTACAAATATGGGACAGCTCCTAAGGGAAGAGGTCGACTTACATCGCTTGACGGTATCAAGGAACGCCAGAGGAAGGACCATCGAGGGCACCTGCTGATAAGTCAACAACCTAGGCGCCGATGCAAGATTTGTCGCAATAAAACAGTGAAGGCCTGTGCGAGGTGTAATGTTCCCCTTCATGACAGATGTTTTGTAAATTACCATGAGTGAGTTTCAGTTCCACTGTCAGTTATGGAATCTGAAGTTACGTGTTTTGGGTACGAAATATTATTATAATTAAACAGAACAATGACAACTATTGCTCTTTGTGTCATTATAACTCTAATTTCTGAAGGTAAGTGAACTGTAAGTCTGTAGAAATAAATTGTTGCTAAGATTGATGTTCAGAATATTCTCACTCCCTGTTTCCCGAGCAAGTGCTTAGCGGGTCGTTAACGACCCATGTGTTTATATGGGTTCTAGACAAGTAAATATGGTTTTGTTTATTTGTACATGAATAATGGGTCATATTAAGTGTTTATATATACAAGTTATCAATATCGGAAGAAAAAAATAATTTGGGCATATATGGGTTAATGTTTTCTTTGAGTAGTCTTGTCAAGAGAAAGGCTCTGCAAATCTCAGACTTTCAAGGGAGAGTTATGAAAAACCAATTTTTTTGTAAAGCTTTGCTGCCTTGCATTTTACACAGAACAACATTTTATTGCTAAACAATCTGACATACACACGTAAATGCTATTTGTTGAGCCCGCAGTCAGATGATTATAAAGAAGAGATGTTCTTGAGTGGATGACCCTTCATTGTGTATGTAGTTGAGACTAATGCCATTGTCAGTCTTGACTGAAGCGTTGATTTTAACAAGTGTTTTTGCTGTTTTACTTGAATGATTTATGACAGGATAGTGATTTTCTTCCTGCAGGTTTTCACATTCCTCTCATGTTATCAAGTGATTTGAATTCTCACATGAATTTAATATATTCCTGGCAAAACTTCTTATTTTTCAGACTTTTTTTTCCAGGGACTGGACATGCTTAATTTCCATTTGTTTAGATCAACCAAGTTTTAAAGCATTTCTTCACAGGGAGTTATACAGTGTATCTAACTGACGTGTCTGTCATCATGTGTTGCTGGAAGTTTGCTTCATGCTGTTTTTCCATTGGTGTTGTTCTCTTATGTTATCCAAAATAGTGAATTTTGTTTTGTATTTTGCATACGAGTAGAGATTGATGAGGCATAGGTTTTATCTTGTCAACTCACCTCTGCCGCATTCGTCATTTACCACTGCTTTCTTCCTGGCATTTGACATGTGCACACCGCTGCAGTTACGGGACTGCAGTCATCCGATTACCTGCATCAAACATGGATGGCATCATCGGTTTTAGATTGTACACTCTACACTCTTCATGGATGTTTTCGGCGTTTCTAGTGCCATGTGTCATGACTTTTCCTCTACCTCCCCTCTTCATGTCGTCTTTACCTGTTACCTTGATGCACTCTTTGGCTGTTGGACAGAGGGCAAAATCTTTGTGTTATGCTGGTGTAAATTTTCACACTGGTATGGGACTTATTCTTGACCATAAGGTTTTGTAAACTGCGCTTGATTCTCAAGTGAGCTGATGACCGTAGATGTTAGGCCCCTTTAAACAACAAGCATCGTCGTCATCATCATCATCATCATCACCATCATCATCATCATCATCATCAAGACGAGTGGTAATATTTGATTATGTATCCATAAAGGTGCAGCTGTATGTCTAATTCCTTTATTTGGAACGCTTTTGGAATTTATGTGAAAATGAACTTTCTGTGTGTCAATTCTCTCAAAAATCCTGGAATTAAAAATTTGTTTACATTCCTGAACTGCATAATAGTCTTATCTTGAACTTGCTTTCGCTTATATTTTCTAGTTATTTCAATTCTTACTGTATGCCCAAATTTTGTAATTGAAAATGCTGATCTTTCATTCAGTCACCTGTTCTTATTTTTTTTCTATTTGTTACATATTATTCCTTTATTTCTCATTGTACAGTTGGTTAGGAAATGTCTGTTCCGTTTAATGAAACTAATTGTAAATGTTAGTGACACTCTCACTGACCTTTGTAGTATTTCCTTTGTGTTTGGTTGTGAATTACCTTTTGATTTTTTTTTTTGTGTTGTACTGTTTGTAAGTTGCTGTGCCTTGTCTTTCAATACATCCGAAGTAGCCAGTTCTTGTTCATGCACTAGTGTCCTTGTATTTTCCTGACTGCTTTTGCATTATTTATATCTTACCCCTGTGTACAATCCATAGTATAACCTTTCTTGGCCAGCCCATGCATATGTCTCTTTGATGTTCACCTTTTATCTGTCGTAAGTAACACTTTCAGCACTATGCCCGTACGGGATACGGGTGCGCTGCTTTCCTGCTTCTGGACGGCGCCCGTATATGATACGGGCGTGATTTTCTTGTGTGTTAATATCCATCTGCACGTATTACGTACGGTACCCGTCCCTTGGTTGGAGGTAATAGTTCATCTAGTGATCACTAGAATGCAGCAGTTTTCGGTAATTTCGAAATGAAACGATAAACAGGGTATTACTCCTTGCCGTGACCTCTACCGAAGCACTCGGTGCGCCGTGTGCTGCGCGCGCCAAATCTGTCATGCTGTCAGCTGTGTTACTCTGTGTAAACATGTCTTCACACCGGCTCAATGATTGTGATATTTTATCGGGAGAAGCGGGTTTAGAGATGGATGAAAGTGATGACGAACCAGATAACGTATCAAGCGATAGTTCAGGTAAGATTTGTATTTATTACGTCACTTTGGAACGTAAATGTTTAGCTGTATTATTTTACTCCGAATACAAACAATAGAAATACTTCGCCTACAGAAATTTGGGTTTATCTTTTTCGTTTAGACGAAGAGACGCAGGTTAATGATTCACCTGTGCCGGGAACATCTGCTAGATCATCTGAAACTGATGATGAATGGTCAGAAACAGATGACCAACTACAGCTACCTGTCTTCCAGGCGGCATCTGGTTCTACTCAGTTTGACGAAATGGATTGTTTCAGTAATTTTTTTAGTGACGATTTGATCAAAAATATAAAAACAGAAACTAACAGATATGCAGGTACGACAATTGCAGCAATGAAACGTCAGGGCAAATTGAAGGAAAATTCCATGTGGCACCGGTGGTCTGCAGTAAAACTTCAAAACATTTATTGGTTTTTTGCAACAATTTTGCATATGTGTGAAAGCTACTCATTATTGCAAGCTATGTTCAGACAAGGGCAAGAAGGAAAGTGGTAAGCACGTCAGAAAAGAGAGTAGATGGTGGTGCAAGAAGTGCAAAGTTGGACTGTGTATAGTCCGATGTTTTCAGGACTACCATAACAAAACAAATTATTCCTAAATAGGTAAATATTTTATTCCATTGCATTTGTGTTTATTTGTGGCCTAAGTAGTCACATTAAATGATTATTTTTTATTGTTTGAGCAAGCTTATTGGTATAACCTCAATGTAAAAAAAATTTCTGTACTATTTTTTCATGTTTTTCATAAGACTAGTATAATTAAATTACTTCAGATATTCACTTGTTGATTAACATCTTCATTTTGGATGGTTGACACCTTCATATGGTACAAAAATCAGGCATGTAATATGTTTCGCTGTTCCATAATAACGCGTTAAAAATTAGCAAAAAGACCCAGTTCACAGCCAGGATCCATGTTAAAATACGGTAGTGTTGAAAGTGGTAATTTTACTAACCTGTCCATCAGAGATTCATCTCAATTTTGTGTTTTGGAGAACTGGTTAGTTTTTATGAGTTTGCTGATACATTATTAAACGGTGTATGAAAATTTGAGTTCTTGGGAATAGGTCCATTTGAGGAGTATGCAAAATGGGATCAGCAAGTGTTAACCCGTTAAGTGGGGAGCGAGCTCTTCCTCTTTACACACTACGGTGGGGAGGTGTTTTCATCATTATTTATTTTTTTAAATACTTGGATTTATGCAACCCGACATGTATCTATCTAATATTACTTGTATATTGTGACAATAAGACCCATTAATTTCGATACTGCACCGCATATTCACGATAAAGAATGATTTTTAAACACTACGTTTTTTAGTGCAACAAACGCATAAGTCTCATATTTCCCGTTTTTTCTCTTATGGGCATTGTAATAATTACTTTCTGAAACTTGTACATAAGCAGTAAACATTTACGAATCAAACTGTCATTGTAGTCCCACAAGCACTATAATATATTGTTATACTTTACTATTATTACACTATTGAAGAATATAAAAATGATCAGAGAAAAATGTACTCACCGAATATCTACTTTCTTCTCTTGTTCTGGATATGAAACTGCCGAGTCACTAATTTCACTCATAGATTTTAACTAGTCTATATATCCACACACGCAGTGGCGGTGACAATGGGGGGGAGGGGGTTAGCGGTTAAGGGTAGTGCTCCTCCACATTTTGGGGAAAAATAACATTTTTATTGCATTTTAGCCGTATAAAAAAGAAATCAAATTTGCAGTTCAAATGTAGGTCCCACCCTTTTGTTTCTAATTTCTTTATCCGCTAGTCGCCGTCACTGTCTACACGCACGCACACACACGAGTAATTTGTTGGAAATCTTGCTCGCTTACAACCCCGCACATCCCATTCGCCCTGTACAGCAGCAGGATTACCGTCATTCGCAGTTTCAGTTTCACTGCTTTCACTGGAACTCGAACTCCGCACCGATTGAACCAGTCTTGGAACACTACTAGAAAAGCTACTTCCTGGAATATTTACTAATAACGGAGATTCATCGTCACTTTCCGAGCTGAAGTCACTACAACTTTCATCTTCGCTATTTTCAAGGATATCACGAATAGTACAATCACTTGGAATATCCCCCGCCCTTTTAAACATACTGTATTATGATATAAAAAAAAATAAACATTTCAAAAATGCAAAAGGAACACATTGAAGCTTCTATTTATCGTGAACTTAGTACAGCGCAGGGCCAGTCATGCGGCCTACTGACGAATGCACGGGCTGAATGTGATGCGGCGCTTAAGCGATTTTTGCACTGAACAAATACGAACGAAACAGAAAGGGGATTCCCTGTCGCAATACCGTTCTTACTACATAGTTCGAAAAAAATCGTCAAGATGGCAGCACCTTCCAAAGCATGTGAGGAAAGTTTCAAGGCTCGCGCCTGATATTGAAGATAAGAAAAAAATAAAAACAGTCCCACATCTGGAGCCGCATCGCCCACCCTAGCGCAGAGTTTGAAGTGCGGATGGAGACACAAGCCCCGCTCTACGGGTTAAGTCTCTAGGAACGTTCCAGTAGGAAATTGTCATTGTTGAAATTGAGGTTCTTTTTCAGAAGCTCACTAACCAGGGTAAAGTCGGTGATGAAATTGTCTGTAGTGACGTTTCTCCCTGTTCCCTCAATATCTTTGACAAGTCTCAATACCACATTCCTTCCATTGTTCATTTCTCTCTCTCTGTTTACTGGTGTAGCGTTGTCAACTGCAGAGGCGCACACATAAACCGTCCAAATCCGAGAGGAGCCATAATTTTGTTCCATACTTTCCTCTTGGTTTGGTAGATAAATACTGCTTAAAGAGGCATTTTACCTAAAGGAAGCCAGCTGTTCATCCACAGTATTATTTTCATATGGAACAAACACTTTAGGTAGTTGTGAAACGAACATGTCATGAACATCTCTTGTTGCTGTTAACTTGCCATTACATCTATGGGCTGGTCTCTCTTCCTTATTATCGAAGCTCAAAACTGGGTTATCATTTGGGACCGTTGAAGAGATATTGTAGCTCGAAGGATAGGGTGACCGTCTGCTTCATTCCATACTTCTCGAAGTGATTTGCCCACTGATTTGTAGACTCCAGCAAAATCAAGCCTGCAAATATAGATAACTGCATGTTATTGTTAATTGTGATTATTAGCAGTTAACAAAAGACAGAAACTGCTATTGTTTCCAAATTGTGTAAATCGTACATATCTAGAAATGCTTCAAACTCTATCAAACAAATGGGCTTGTAGCTTTCCCTTTATCTGCAAAAACCCTCTTCATGTCAAAATTTGTTTCCCATAAAGTGGTTTCCAGCATTTTATCAATGATGAATAACTTCATTGCCAACATCTGGGATCACCTGTCCTCTGAAGAGCATATCTCGTGGGTCCAGGTGCAATTCTCATTATGTTACTCAATCTGGAATACGCATAATTGAAATTTACGTTTCTCTGAAGTATTATTGATATAAACAACTAAAATATTGAAGAGCATATAGGCCTATAGATATAGGTCCATGATGTAAATGAAGCAATAGCATTGTTCATATTACAGTGCAACCCCAGTTTTGTGTGACCTCGATTTAACATACACCTGCATTTAATGGAAGAAATTTCAGGTCCTGAAAATTATTCCATAAGAGCAATGCAATTTTATATTCAATTTTACATAATTCAAAATACTGTAGGGCAAAACTCGCATTTAGCATTAAGGAAATGATAAAATTTTCCTATATTTCTATTCATTTTGGTTATGGGACATTAAGAACCACTGCAAAAGACGTCATAAGCTTGCTAAGGATGATTCAAGGCAGAAGAGGAATTTGGAGCATGGGCACTTAGAGCTAAAGTGAGATGTCTGACTCTGATTGACATCTGTTCGCGGCCGATGTAGTAGAACAGAACCCCCGTTTTAATGACAATGTTATTATTATCTATGAAAATTCCTGTATTAATGTGTGCAATATCCTTTAGTTACAATACAGTGAGAATCCTTTTACCGTTTCATCCATTATCACAAGCAAATTCAGGCATGTTAGTTTTCATCCATTACCAGTATTCATACACTCTACTCCAGGGTTTATATTGAATGTGATCAATCGTCTTCTGTGTTGATTCATTGCTACGCATGAGTGAATTGATCTTGAGTGAGTCTGAGGTCTTCTCACAACACAGACTGGTGTATGAAACATCGGGATAACATATTTTTGCAGTAAGTGCAATGACAGCACTTATTAACTCTTAGAAATAAAAGCTGAAGTAAATGATTGCTTAATTTACTATGTTCTGAAATAAAATTAAAATGTGATACTTCTCAAGATGCAGTGGTGTGCATAACTAATTTCAGAGGTTAGGTTATGTACTTTCGCATCTTGTTAAATTTCAGAATAGCTTTTCCCATGTATATTTATAGTAAAATTGTTATTATTCTACAGGGAGCTTGAAATTTATTTTTATAAAATGTGCGCGGTAAACCTATGTTACAGAGAAACAATAACAGTAAAAATGTCCACCTATTTGATACTTATATTTGCATTAAGCAAATCAATTAATCATACACAGTACATGTTTCATTCTATTTTGGAACATTTTCAGCTGTATTAGTGTGCTTAGGTGAAAACACTAAGTATTTATCTTTTTAAGAATATCTCAAACAGGTACCTTGTTTTTCTTAAAATCTACGTAAATTTAAAATTTACAATAAATTATAATGAATGAGGATGGTTGAATGGGGTCGAAGGATGTATTAGCTGTGCTCCTCCAAGGACATAGTAGATTTTAGCAACAAGATTATGGGGAAGTAAAACAGCAATCAGCTTCAGGGATATTTTTGTAAATTTAAAACAAATAGCAATCACGTTTGAAGGAGCAAACGAAGAGAACACCTTGTAATATTCAGAACAGTGACAAAGAAAAGTTATATTTTCAAAAAACTTTTTATTAGAAGACAAGCAGAATATTTTGGTGATAAAAGTACTGGAAACATTATTTACAACATCTGTTCAAGTGAATAGATTTTTTAAATAGGCTAACCATAAGCAGATCTATTTCCCTCTCATTTCACCACCCCATTCAACCATCCACATTGATTTTAATCTATTTCAAATTTTAAATTTATGTAGATTTTAAGAAAAACAAGGTACCTGTTTGAGATGTTCTTAAAAAGATAAATACTTAATGTTTTCACCTAAGCAATATAATACAGCTGAAGATGTTTCAAAATGGAATGAAACATGTACTGTGTGTGATTAATTGATTTGCTTAATGCAAATATAAGTATCAAACAGGTGGAAATTTTTACTGTTACTGTTTCTTTGCAAATAGGATTTGATACGGGAAATGAAGCTGATTTCTTGCAATTGAAACCTAGGTTAGGTGATGCCGCTTGAAATGGGAAACTGGCAATGTTTGCAACAATCCTCTGGACTGATGCTATTGCAGTTCTTAAGAAGGAAATGTATAATGGGTGTTCAGTCTATTGGAATTAGAAAATACATGCTAATGAGTCAGCTGCTCCTTGGAAAACATCCGCAATAATGTTTAAACAAACTGATTGCTGTTCTGTAGTAATTTTAATAGGTTTGTGTGAGTTCAGTATCTTTCCTGCCTTTTATGAAAAATCATGCATAACCTTATAAGAAAAACCTTAAACTGAAGAGATTTGCATTCACCAACAAAAAATTGTCAAAATGAAGCACAAACTGTAACTACAGTACAGTGTATAATGTAGATATCTCCTTCTTTTATTGCTGTCATTGTGTAAATAATGTATGATGGCACAATTTATGTTAACCCCCATTTAACAATAAAAATTCAGGTGTCTGTAAAACCGTTAAATAAGGGTTCTGCTGAATGTGCAACGTACCTTACACCTGATTGTCAGTATGGTTGTTTTCTCCGTTCCGTCCCATTTTGAGATATGTACACTTCTTTTTGTACAGAGTCAGTCTCATCTTGTAGTTTATAACCAGATACTTGGAGCTCGTCATTTTCTTCTCCCTCCAGAGAAACGTGATCGTCATCAGTTTTTTGGAAAACACACATTCAGGATCAGCCAATGCATCATCAGCTTCCTCTTCATGTTTACTCTCACTAATTTCGTATAATATATTTCATATAGATTTCTCATTAACCGCTGATGACCAGCCATATTTGATCACAGAAACAATGCAGCACTCCCTAGTCGTGGAGGTAGTCGAACATTGTTTGTGTAGTGACCAGCAGGTAGGGCAGCATTGATATTAATGGATATGTCCATTTGATCCATTCATCATATATGTAATTTTTTGAACTGGTAGAGTAGTCAGCAACTGAAAAATATTTTTAAATCATGTCAATACCTACTAAAGGAGATGAACAAATACACAAGTTTTTTGGCATATACAGTTCATATTTTGTCAGTTACAAGCAATTGAATATTAAATCTGGGTCGATGCAACCCATTCAGATTAGAAGGATTAAATGGGGTAGAGACGAGCCTTAATGAACATGTCGAGATGCTGATAATAATGTCTAACTTCATTATAATGCTACAAGTGGGGCAGAGCTTATTTGTACATTCAAAGATGTGCTTCGCATACTCCAATGCAATCAGCTTAGGGCAGTGGTAGTGGTTATGAATTAAGTTCTACAGTATGGTTATATTTGGTTCAATCATGGCAATGTTTTTCGAGGGTTTTCTTTGTCTAAACATTCAGGGACAAGGTGATATTTTGAAACTTTTGATTCCAGTTAGGCCTTAATTTCTAGTGATCTTATTTCAAAAATTGCCCTTGAAGTATAGTCACAACATTATGTCTCTGTCGAAACTTGGTAATTTTAATTTTTGGAAGGCATTTTGTCTGTTTGACCAATTCTCTTGATTTAAATAAATATTTGCTTCAGTTTCATTATAATTAGCTACTGGTTTTAGGGAGGTTATCATTTTTGATTCCAGTAAGTCTTAAAAGACTTTGAAACCTTTTTCATATGTGTCATGTCCATGTCAGTGAAACACTCCCTCTTTTAGAGAATGGTTATATAGTTGTACTTAAATAGAGATTTTCTTGATACCGAAACGTTATTTGGGGTATATTCCAAGGAGCTCCCACAAGGAAGGGTGGAATATTACGATCAATTTTCCAAGAATTAGTTTACCCCAAAATAATAATAATAACGTCCACGACACAGGGTAGGAAAATATGCGAACAGGGAGACAAAAATGCCAAAATTAATTAAAAGAAAAACAGGTTAAACAACTCACAATACTCAATTCATAATAGGGAAATCAATTCATTTCCACCAACATCCATCAACAATCAGCATCACCATCAATTAACATAATATTCCCATGGCAACGAAAACACGCTAGGTAGTTAAGGAAAATGGCCAATCACAGGCCACCAAACAATAGGCATGTACATATTAAGAGACAAAAGAAAAACTGGACGTCGAAAAATCACGAAAATACTAAACAAATTAATTTAATAATATAACCCAGAAGTAGGAAAATTAAGATGGAAAACGAACGTTTGTTCCACATCCTTGCAGCAACTCGCTTGGTTAATAACCCTGCCAAAACATTGCATTAACCCCTACTTATTAGGGCTAAAAAGCCGCTACCAAACATTGAGTATTAAATTTACAATTTCCAAGAATAAGAATTAATATTAATTCACAGCAGGTGCAAGTCCCTGGTAAACAAAAGTAGTTTATATATACGTTTTTGACTCGAAAAGTGTTCAAACACCGCAGGGCTAAAACGTACAGTTAAGTTGATGCAAAGTTACATCCTGTCGTGGTACGCACTTCACATTTTGAAATATTCAGTTCACCAGTTGGAACACATTAAAGATGAGTTAAAAAACACTTACAGTGTAGTATCTTGCCATAGTCATGAGTTCGCTTCAGCGTCATATCCTTACTTACGTATGGTAAAGGTAATCCTTAGAGTGCACTCCAAAATTCCAGGCGAGGTACATTAAATGGTAATAAAGCTTAAAATTAACTTTCACAGTTCACGAGTGCATAAGCCGTATCAAGCGAACGTCACCCTGGGTCCATGATAATCGCTCTATCCATCCCGGTAAGTGGAGAAGCACGCCGTCCTTCCATCACAGCTCACTAGCAAAACCTTAATGGCGACTGGCCAGAAGCCTACATGTCAGACCACAGTCGCAATGTTTACGTGCGCATACTCGCTCGGTGGAGGGGAAGAGTGGCGAGATGGTTTATACCGACGACGCTAGAATGCAGGAGAATACTGGAAAAGGCACTCTCTGGCCATACACCACAGATGGGCATATTAATAACTTTAAAGCCGGTGGAAGTTAATGTTTATAAATATTGAAAACCATGGTATCTGTGACCATGAATCACTTGATGAATAACGCAGCGGCAAACCACATTAAAGACACGAATTTCAATGACCATGCAGCCAGCACTAAAGTATTCACAGAGAGGTATCAATTCTTAATCCGGTAATAGTCATCCTCCCCGAAGCTCCACTTATACAACATATGACGACTTTCATAAGGTGGTGGTCTGGATACAAGCTGAGTTTTTGATGGAATAGTCCGAAGAAGAAAATGACCACCAATCACATGTCCCAGTTTATGCACCACCAGCAAGATGAATCCAATAGTCAATTAAGAACCAAAACATATATGAATTGAGTAAAAAACAATTGAGTGCATTTAAATGACACTAGCTGTCCAGTTACCTTCAATCATTAAGGAGTCCCATGCATTAAAGTGGTGCTACACGCAAGTCGCAGGTAAAGCTGTTAATGTTCTAGATAAATGGTGACACTGACACTCATGCTCCAGATCATTTGCTAAGTTTTAATTCCAATAAACAAGTCTCGCAAGTTCATATGTATCAACTGTTCAAAGATTTCGTTACTTTGTGGTACACACACACAACTGAAAAACTTCCTAAATGTTAACTGGTAGAATAATAAACCTTCTTAGATTTAAATGCACGCGATTATACACCCAAATTGAGATTATCACATGTTAGACATTCATTTTAGTATTGTTTATCTGACTTGCGTAAGTTAAGAAACGCCTTCATTTGGTTTCCATTTTATTATTATTGCCAGGGTGGCATAAACCAATTTAACAAATGAAAAACGCCCAGAAGGGCAAGGAAAAGAAATGAACAAATATAGGAAAACAAAATTGGTGACCATGTAATAAGATCACAAGATCCAACAGGTAAATTCTTCACATAATCTTAAACTGGATTAACTTGACTTAAGACTACAGTATGACATTGGATACAACAACTAGTAAAAACAAAAGGAGAACAGGATTACAATAGAATACAATAATTACCTAAACAACCCTTGACCAGGTACTAGGAAATATATAACCATAAATATATCATGCTAAATTAAATATATCAGCAGAAATTTTATGCACAACATATAAGGAAAAGAATTAACTTGAAAATTAAAGATAGTCATCTCCTCAAATTAGTTTTCTGTGCACGTCAGCAAACCTATCGGAATGCCACATAATAAAGGCACCACCAGCAACAATGAAAACGAGAAGCTACTACGACATACAACTTCAAACATACACAATACACAGAAATAAGTTAAGCTTAGGAAAGAAAATACTGACAGAATAGGACAAACCACAAACATGGTAAGTTCAATAAGTCCAGGCATCAATCAAGTAAGAACATGCTACAGATCATATCACCTTATCCAGCAATGCATGATAACACAGCAAGAAACACATGAAATTATCGATCACAGCCACACCGACAGTACTCTTCATATAGATAACCTTCCCAGAGATGTCAAATCATTTCCAGAATTGAAATACTAAGAGAACAGCAATCCATACATAATTTCAAAATAACCAGACGTTGACCAAGGGAGAACATGTTGCGAAGCAATAACACATTACACAGTAATCCAAGTTAATTAAAATTATAATTAATTTTTTAAATCAGTGGAGTAGAACCACTAATCAGTGAGCCAATAAATAAATTTTTAAACCCATTAAATACACGACCAAAATCTAGAAATTATATTTTGCAATTAATCAATTGTAATGCTACGTATACACTCCATGCATAACCCGTCTAAAGAAGAGATAAGATCAGATATAGTTATACTCACAAATAAGAGAAACACTGAGAAACTGGATATGAGAAAAGATCAAAATCCATGGGTTACGGTAAATAATTACTCAAGGCAAGATGAATATAGTTAGTTTGCAGTTTGAGACTTCAAGATCTTTCAGATGGTAGATATGCGTATCAGCAACGAGCTATCAGCAACACCAAGTCAAGAATAGTATTAGGATATAGGAACTCATAATAACACCATGGTGGAGCAGGACAGAAAATGGCAGAAAGAAATTCAGAAGTGTCACCCAATCTTAAATTATATTCCTCACAACTTCACCGAATTTTCAAACATATACATCAACAATGGAATACTCATTTAAATAAATGGTTTAGAAATACCCCTCAATTAAGTGGTCAATTTGGAAATGAGAGCAGAGACCTGACACGATTCCCTACCGCTTATCCACAAGGGATCTCGGACAAATCCGGACTAGTAACAAGTGACATCCGTAGACTCACACTGTAGCCACAGGTACCGTGCGAAATATATATGAAACAAGGTAAATAACATATAAATGGTAGATCATGAACTAGGACGACGGAAAACGCTCAATACAACGGTGAAGAAGGAGAAAACACCACGAAAAGACCCGATCATCGAATAGTGGGAGGCTTCAATACCACGTATGAAGCACTAGTTAATCCCATACTCAACTGGCGCCCTGCAGAACGGCAAGATGACCAAAAATTAATAGCAACGGATACTAACACTCTGGAGAGAAAAGGACCAATAGACTGGCAGGTTAATCCAGAATGAACTTTATAATACAGGATAAATACGTGATGACGTCAGATTACCTGGGTATGCAGAGAATTAAAACAAAAAAATAATAGACCAGGTCATACAGGAATCACAAATTACATGGAAGCAGACCAGGTTTTTCTAAGAAGAGCAGTAAACCCATGCCAGAATTTATTTCCCAATCTACGGGCACACAGGGGTAAATTAAATGCAATACCGACCATACCGAAGTGTTATAACCATTTAATTATATAACACAATAACAATACAACCTTAATGAATATCAACGGACATGCGTTAGCAAAAAAGGGGGGAAGGGAGCACTAACCATCCTCAACGACATGCCGTCAAGCCATCATGCCACCTCAGAATGCAAGCTTAAAACAAAATCACGTACCGTTACAACATAACTAACTCAGGACCAAAACCATTACCTACTAGTTTCGAAAGTAGATGATCCATTGGTGCAATTTGTGAAAAATAACACCACCATAACAAGTAGACGAGGTAGGACGACATGGACGTTACAACTCAATAGTTTAACACACTTCATGAATAATACACCAACAGAAACCAGAATACACAAACCAGGCAAGTAAGTTCTGTAGAAGAGTGCAGAATTAATACCACATGCGCCCCAAAAATACAAGAAGTAACAACGTAGTTAACCACCATTACCAGAAAGGAAAACCCAGATGCCTAATTTTGAGAAGGTAGATAGGGTAAAATTTTACTCACTCCAGAAAATCAAAAGGACAGGAACGTCTAGATATACATCACTCAGTTAACGGGTAATTCACAACTGATTACAGAAATGATTAAAAGGTGGGTATGAGACCAATCGGAAATTAGGAAATCGTACCACCAGAAGTTGGAGACCGAAAACAGTGAAGACAGTTAAGTCCATGCCGTAAAGGCAAACAGCCAACCACCACCAAGTCCGATCGACAGAGTTCCCCAATAATCAATATCCACAGGCAAATCCAAAACTCAACAAATAGGATCTAACATCGGGTAGTAACCAGTTCCTAGTCAACCCCCCAAATAAAGAAACTAACCTAACAGATTACTCGGTTCGTTTAATGCACACCTAACAATACCACAACCGGAATAGACAGTAGTTATATCACCAAAATAAAGTCGGATAACAAGACATAGACAATAGAATACTAGAACAGTTAAAGATAAATACAGGTTAGGACACCTTAACAGTTTTCATGCCAGTGAACAACAATGCACAGACCTAATATTATATACAATTTTTCAAAATTTGCTACAAGACAAAGGCTACTACATAATACGTAATTAAATTTTTGCTAGTTGCTTTACGTCGCACCGACACAGATAGGTCTTATGGCGACGATGGGACAGGAAAGGCCTAGGAGTTGGAAGGAAGCGGCCGTGGCCTTAATTAAGGTACAGCCCCAGCATTTGCCTGGTGTGAAAATGGGAAACCACGGAAAACCATCTTCAGGGCTGCCGACCGTGGGGCTCGAACCCACGATCTCCCGGATGCAAGCTCACAGCCGCGTGCCTCTACGCGCACGGCCAACTCGCCCGGTCATAATTAAATTAATGAACAAAATTTAGTAATCTTCAATGATCAGGATAGAATCAATTAATGATGGACAGAGCAGGCATGCACCCAAACCAAAGGAGCAATGAGATATTAACGATTAAATAAATAGGTGCCAATAGCGCAAGTGAAAGGATCCACACGCCACGAACCACAATCACATGTTAAAATGCAATGGTAACAAGTACACGGTAGTAAGCTACTACACAGTGATATTAAGATTCACATGAGACATGAATGCAGAAGATTTGGTGCAGAAAATCTTAACACGTTGTAATTAATTCGCACACTACTAAACGACAATTTCTGGAGAGGAAAAGGTCATACGGTCAGGAAGCAATACTCAAAACAAAAATAGTATACATGGAAAAGTTACTAAATAAAATTCACACGCAACGAGAATAGTTACAAAATAATCTAAAGATAATTAAACAAATTTTCTCACTGAAATGTAACCCTCATCCGCAGATCCAAACTACGTACCATACGTATTATCAAGAAGCCCTTAAGAGAGAAGAGGAATCACACATTAACCTGATTTTAACTGGGAAAAGTGAACTCGCCTAATCCTCTTGGTGATGGGGTCACTCCCCAGTACCGATACTGGAGACAAAAACTGTAAAATAGTACAGGGACTTTGATACCTAGGAGCAAGCTTAGCATAAAATTTGTTAATTACTTTACTAATGGGACAGGACCTGACAAAAACTTGATCACCAACTTTCAACCTAGTTGACTTTCTACATTCGTTATACTTACCTCTGCCTGTCTTACAGGATACCGACAATTTCTTCTTCTGAACATCGTTGGGTTTAGACAGGTCGGGAAGATCATCAATACAAAGTTCGTTGGACATAGAAGAATACGGGGTGTAACAGAACATAAGGAACATGGGAGTTTTACTATGAGATTCGTGTGTGGCAGAACTGAAGGCATGGGCTAACCAGTGTTGGCAAGAATCCCACATGGATTGGTTATTGTGATGATATGCAATCAGGGAAGAATTCAGGTTCCTGTTCATTCTCTCGGCGTAAGATGGGTTTGGATAGTTTGGATTTGTAGTAGCATGGGAAATGCTCAACTCGAATAGCTACTTCTTAAACAAGTGGCTAGTGAATGCACTGGCATTGTCATAAACCAGAAACTTGGGAGGACCAAAGGATGCGAAGATAGAATTAAGGAAACTTATAGACGTACGAGAAGTCATAGATCTAGTGGGAATAATCCCGGAAAACCGAGAGAACGCATCAATACACACAAAGATATGAATGTTTCCCAAGGTAGAGTGAGGGTTCGGACCTACAAAATCGATGAATGACCTTTCCATCTCCCGATAGGCTTCTGAAGATGAAAATAAACCAACACGGTTCTTCAGGTTGGGTTTACTGATAGCACAAGTTTTACAGCACTTAACCATGTTTCGGATATCACTATCCATCTTTTTGCAAATGAAGAATTTTATAATTTTCTGCCTAGTTTTAAATGTGCCCAAGTGACCACCAATGCGTCAACAGTGACAATACTTGAAGATGATTGGCACTAGGACCTTGGGAACAACAATAATGAAATTAGCATCAATTCGACCTTTTCAACATAGAACACCCTTCACCAGAGAATAAGGTTTTACTACCATTCCGTCACTAATCTTGTCGCTGATTTCATTCAACTCAGGATCAGCTTTTTGATCTCCAAACTCATGGTATAACAAAGGTAGATCCGGAAGAATGGCGCCCACACTAACATTAGTTTCATCAATTTCTTCAACTTCAGATTTTACATCAAGGCCAAAGCTCCCGTCAAACATTCTACTTAAGCAGTCAGCGGTGACATTCTCCGAACCTCTGATACGCTTAACCTGAAAACTAAAAGCGGATATCCTAAGTGCCCATCTAGTGATTCTGCCCGTTCTTTTGGGTCGGTTCAAGGTCGAAATTTACATGTCCAATAAATGGTCGGAATTTCTCAAGTGCAAACAGCACACCCAAACATTCCAACTCATAGATTGAGTACTTACTCTCCAGATTATTGAGTATCCTAAACACATAGGCAACGAGTCTACGACCGTCCTCATGTTCCTGAAAGAGTGCACCAGCAACAGCTTCTCCAGAGGCATCAGTTTGTGCAATGAAACGTTTACTAAAGTCGGGTATGGCCAACACAGGAGCATTCGATAAGGCAAGTTTCAGAGTTTCAAAGGCTTCTTGCTGGGAGGGACCTAGATGAACTCGACATCCTTACGCCTCTGATAGTTAAGGGGAGAGGTACCACAGCAAAATTCGGGATAAACTTGCGGAAGAAATTTACCGTGCCCACAAAGCGTGCAACACCTTTTACGTCCTTAGGTGGTTGGAATTCCCTGATAGCCTGGGTCCTAGATTGATCAACGGAGACTCCGTCGGGCGACACGACATGGCCAAGAAAGGATATACTTAGCTTGGCGAAGGTTACTTTGGATAATTTCACAGTAAGACCAGCCTTTTTCAAACGCTCAAGGACTTCCGTGACATGATCCACGTGTTCTTCAAAGGTATTCGAGAAGATCACAAGTCATCAAGGTAATTGAAAACAAACTTAAACTTGATATCCCCTAGAATAGAATTCAGAAATCTAGTTAAAACAGCTGCTCCGCAAGATAGTCCGAACGTCAACCTGAGGTACTGATAAATATTCCAGTCTGTGATGAAGGCGGTTCAGCGAAATATAAGTTTTAGAGAGAGGAATCTGAAAATAGGATTGATTTAGATCTAACACGGTAAAGAACTTGGGCGGATAACCACCCAAAACATGTAAATCTGGCGAAGGAATAGATTGCAGGGTGATTGTGCGATTCAGGGATCTGTAATCGATAACGGCATGGTATCCTCCAGAGGGTTTAGGTACCAGATAAACCAGAGAGGCATAAGGAGAAATGGACGGTCTGATGACACCATCGGCAAGCATTTGGTCGATAATCCTTTAGAGTTCTAGCATGCGAGGAGGTGAAAGAGGTAACGAGGAGTTCTAACAAGTTGGTTGTCAGACAGTTCAGTATCGTACTCCAATACATCCGTCAGTCCTAACTTGTTGGTAAATACCTCAGGAAATTGATGGCACAAGTTACGGACTTTATTAGCTTGTTGATAATCCAAATGATCAAGATCCAACTGGTCGATTTCATTGTTCTTCCCTGGTAGCGGCCTGCCTACACAAGAAATTCTGAAGGTACCCAAAGGAGCATCAATAATATCGACGTTACAATTTCAGGAAAATTTAAAGTAGAATTTTCTAGCCTGGAGGTCTAAAACGAATCCGGTCCTTGACAAGAAGTCAATGCCTAAAATAATGCTACAAGCCAACTTCGGAGACACCAAGCAATGAACCTTCCAAGTAAAATTACCAATACGCAATATCACGTCAACAGATCCAAAAATCTCCATATTATCCTTATTAGCCGTGACACATGCAATTTTGACTTTCTAAAACTGAGGCAGTTTACAAGAGGACCTTATTTCATCATACCAACTGGCATCAATTAAAGGGGGCCGTTGGCCTTCGATGTGAGGAGGTGAAAGACGGTAAGCACCGAGCTCGATAGCTGCAGTTGCTTAAGTGCGGCCAGTATCCAGTAATCGGGAGATAGTGGGTTCGAGCCCCACTGTCGGCAGCCCTGAAGATTGTTTTCCGTGGTTTCCTGTTTTCACACCAGGCAAATGCTGGAGCTGTACCTTAAATAAAGCCACGGCCTCTTCCACGTCCTAGACCTTTCCTAATCTATCGTCTCCATAAGACATATCTCTGTCGGTGCGACGTTAAGCAAATAGAAAAAAACAACAAGCATCATCATATATTAAAGTGACAACGTTACGCGAGTCCTTTAAAGCAACAATCGGTTCATTATTCACCTCTGCCTTCGCGAAGGTACTTTTAGACTCAACCAAATCGGAGATTTTATTACATTCCTGCCGACAAATAACTTTCTGAATCCACAGAAAATTCAGGGGCAAGATTCACAAGTATTACTATTACCCTTTAGTCATTGATTGGGTTTTTTGAAAGAAGTTAGGCAATTATTCTTAATATGCTGCCTCGACCCACACAAATAAGAGCAAGGACCAGTACTACGCTTTATTGACGGGCGAGCATTCCGAAGGTGGTCACGTAATCCACAATTATACCATTTTTAAGATTTCCACTATCCCTAGATTGAGGCGAGGCCGGGTTAAACGGAGGAGGGTGGCAGATGGGTCTGTCCGCGTCCCCGTGCTTCACATATTCAGCAAAGGTACAAGCAACCTCTAATTCCAGAAAATTAGTCGGGCTCTTCCTGAGGAAGAGGTAGGATCGGTTGTAGGGAGGAAAACCTTTCAGAATATGTGCCACCATTTCTTCTTCTGGCACCGAAATTCGAAATACCATGCAATAAAACCTCGAGTCTAAGATATAGTTGAGTCCTAAAACAATATTGAGGAAACAAATTTTGCAGTGCTAAAGAAGGAATAAATGTTGATAGTACAAGCTCATGAAATTCCGTAATCTTTATATTCTTCGAAATAGCTTCAGAAATTTCCCGTTTCAAGATTCCCTCACAATGGGGGAACAAGGCATTTAGAAATATTCAGTTCACCATTTGGAACAAGTTAAAGATGAGTTGAAAAAACCACTTACGGTGTAGTATCTTGCCGTAGTCGTCAGTACGCTTCAGCATAATATCCTTACTTACGTATGGTAAAGGTAACCCTTAGGGTGCACTGAAAAATTCCAGGCGAGGTGCATTAAATGATAACAAAATTTGAAATTAAATTGCAAAGTTGACGAGGGCGTAAGCCCTATCAAACCAACTTCACCCTGGGTCTATCCACCCCGTCAAGCGAGAAGCACGCCGTCCTTCCATCACAGAACCTTATTGGCGACAACCCAGAAGCCAGAAGTCAGACCACAGTCGCAATGTTTACGTGCGCATACTCGCTCGGTGGAGGGGGAGAGTGGCGAGATGGTTCATACCGACGACACTAGAATGCAGAAGAATACTGGAAAAGGCACTGTCTGGCTATACACCACAATTGGGCTCAATAATAACTTTAAAGCCGGTGAAAGTTAATGTTTATAAATATTGAAAACCATAGTATCTGTGACCATGAATCACTTGATGAATAACGCAGCGGCAAACCACATTAAAGACACGAATTTCAATGGCCATACCGCCAGCACTGAAGTATTCACAGAGAGGATATACATTATTACTCCGGTAATAAGAGGATAAATAAAATAGCTGGTCATTGTTGAAATAGGGATCAGCAGAAAGGAAAAAGGAAGCAAGGAATAGTATTGGGTACTATTTTGGAGATAGTATTTATTATTAATACTATTATTTATTTATTTTCCTAAAATTGTACATGTACAAATACACGGAAGTGCCTCCATCCCCGTATGTATGTGTGCATATTCTCTGCTGAATATTCACAAATATATAGGTAATTTTAAATTTACATATTTACAAATGTTCCGCTTTTTCTACGCTAAGTTGTCTACTGCTATCCTACAGTGTGTCCCTTTTCACATTCCTATCTCTTATCAGTTGTCTAAAAAGCAGTGGCGAAAGGACTTGGGTTAAGACGCAGCAGGTCACTATGCAAGTTAGGTTCCAAAAAGTATAAGAAAATAAAATATATAAATGCAACGTAAATTTTAATCTAATAGCAGTTGTATATTATTGTTTGAAATAACTCCACATGTTGTATATGAGTTGATAATGTTTTTAAATACAGAGGATGTTATGAGTAAAATTTCCACGAACCTACTACGCTGGCGTAGCAGGGGGAGAAGTGATACTCCCACGTGGCGCGTCCCAGGTGGCGGATAGGGGGTCCTAAGCGGCTTGCTGGCGGACTTGAGGGAAATAAAATACCTCTCGCGGTCCAAACACACAACCCCCTGTGGGTTGGGGGACGCAGACCAAGAATACACCCACGTTATTCCCTGCCTGTCGTAAGGGGCGACCAAGGAACCACGGAACTACTTGTGATTAGTACCACCATGCGGAGAACACCATGGTTCGCTTTTACTTGCGCGTAGTACCACTATATTAGGTACCAAATAGGTTTGTGATTAGTATCATAGGAGCTCCGTGCGATCGGCTTCTGCAGTACCTGTGATTAGTACCACCATATGAGCGGGACCATGAGATGATAGCTACCATGGTCCTGCCTTGTCTGTGATTAGTACCCACTCTATAAGGAACACCGCAGGATAGTGCAGGTCCCTGTGGCTAGTACTCTCATGTGATGAACACCATAGGTTTGCGTTGCCTGTAAATGGCGCCGCAAGGTGAGAAAACCCATAGGTCTATATTGCATGTCGAATTTCATAACCTGTGTGTAGTACCATAATGTGTGGAATACCGCAAGTCTCTGCTACTTTTGATTAGTACCGCAACATGACAAATACCATATTCTACCTTCCTAGAGGTAAGTAGCGTTATGCGGGGCCGATAACTTGGTTTTTCGACCCCCTTTAGACTGCAAGCATCATCCATTCAGTGTTACGCTATAGCAACAGTCCCTTGGTCAGTAATCCTATTGTCTTACGTAAGTTTCTGTGAATGTAAGGCATTGCGGGTCGCATCCACTGATTGCTTTAAATTCATGTCCATTCATTCATTCTTCGTCCTCACGTATTGAGTTCTGGTCAGTGGAGAATTTTGGACTTTTAATTTGTCATACCATTTCGTACCATTAGGGGCCGATGACCTCGATGTTAGGCCCCATTAAACAACAAGCATCATCATCATCATTAGTTAAATTTTGTAAATATTGTAAATTTATTAATGATGAGCTGTGTGTTTAAAAAAAGTTAGTGTAAATTGTATAATACTGTATTTTAGGAAATTGTCTTCCTGTCTGTTCATTGGCAATTTAATGCTTGATAGTAAGGTATTTTTGTGTGCCATTTGCCACCAAGGTAGACACCTGCATTGCATTTGAATTGATTTTGATTTGATTGCTCATTTCCGCTCTTATATTTTTTTAAATGGGAGATAAATTAATTATACTCTCCTGCCTCATACATCTTACACACTAAATGGAATAACCTTGCCATGCTGGTTTCTCCTAAGGTAGTCAGTAATTCAGAGGGAATGTCATCAATTCCAGGAGCCTTGTTCCTATTTATTACTCACAGCTCTGTCAAACTCTGACCTCAAAATTGTGTCTCCCATTTCATCAGCATCAACAGCCTCTTCTTGTTCACGAACCAAATCATCTACATCTTTACCTTGATACAACTGTTGGATATGTTCTTGCCATCTTTCTGCTTTGTCTTCTTAGAAGTGGCTTTCCATCTGAGCTCTTAATATTCATACACCTAGATTTCCTTTCTATAAAGGTTTCCTTAATTTTCCTGTATGCAGCACCTACCTTCCCTAGGACCATACAACCTTCGACATCCTTGCACTTCTCCTTCAGCAATTCTTCCTTAGCTACCTTGCACTTTCTATCCACTTCATTCTTTAATCGCTTGTATTCTCTTCTGCCTTCTTCATTTCTAGCATTTTCGTGTTTTCGTCGTTCATCAGTCAGGTCTAGGATCTCCTGAGTTATCCATTGATTCTTACTTGATCTTTTCTTCCTTCCAAACATTTCTTCAGCAGCCCTACTGACTTCTTTTTTCATGACTATCCACCCTTCCTGTATTGTGTTTCCTTCAGCCTTTTCATTTAATCCTTTTGCAAAATGTTCCTTGAAACAATCCCTCACATTCTTTTCTTTCAACATGTCTAGATCCCATCCCCTTGCATTCCTTCCTTTCTTCAATTTCTTCAACTTCAGATGGCATTTAATGACCAACAAGTTGTGGTCGGAGTCCACTTCTGCGCCTAGGAAAGTGTTCCAACCCAACACCGGGTTTCTGAATCACTGCCTAATCATAATGAAGTCTATTTGATACCTTCCTGTGTCTCCAGGTCTCGTCCACGTATACAGCCGTCGTTTGTGGTGTTTGAACCAAGTATTAGCAAGGACTAAATTATGATCAGTGCAGAATTCACCCAGCTGACTTCCTCTTTCGTTCCATTGTCCCAATCCGAATTCTCCTACTATATTACTTTATCCTCCTTTGCATACCACTATATTCCAGTCTCCCATCACAGTTAGATTCTCGTCACCTTTACATATTGTACTAAATCTTCTATCTCTTTATATTGTACCGGTAACGGCGGTACAAAACTAAGTCCCCGTAATAGAAATCTTTAAAAAAAACTTACGCGTTACGCTCCGGGCCGGCTACGAAAAACTGACTGGACGGCGAGCGTGTGACGTAGAGAGCGGGTGACGCCACAGCATGCCTCACCACAACACAGAGCCTAGACTGATGTGGAATGTTCTTCGAGGTTCTATGGGTAATAACTTTCCCCACAATAATAATTAAACAAATTTAACAATATCAGCGTGTAACCCGATCCCTTGTCTACGTTCCTGCATAGTTTCACGTAAATCTGGCATGAGGCGATGAAGTTATGGAACGAGATGTGAAGGCCCGGATCAGATAAAAATACAGTACTGCTTCGCTCAACAGAGCAGTGTGTGGCCTGAGTATGTGGCCAGAGTGTGTATGTGCACGCTAGGCAGTGGAATTCATACAGTCGGTTCGCGAGGACCGTGATCTAGCGTGAAGCGGCTATCAATCTTCGAGTCCGTGGACTTTAACCCAATCGCGTCGAATATGGACTTGTACGGATTTCTTTATACTGTGAGTGATAAACTTTTACTCCGTGACGTGATATAAATTGTGCTTCGTCTGAACATTATCAAGTGACTATTTATTCTACACGAGTGTCTAAGACTTGCGAATGTTTTCGAGTGCTCGTAATTTGAAGTTTAATGTTATGGACAGGACTTAGGACAGTTTGCTCCTTACAGAGTACTAAATACTTCAAGTTTATGAGACTGTGTTTTAATCCAGATTTACTCGATTGCAAGCATGTCTACGTCACTAATTTACCATTTCATGAACTTTAGGTCATGAATTGTGAACTGTGCATATGTGAACTGTGCATTTCAATTCTATTAAACAGCACATTTCAATTCTACGAACATTGAGTTGTGCGTTTCGATTTTACGAACAGTCGAACCGAGGACTGTCAATACATGATTAATTTCGTCTTTTAATTTCATGTTATTATCAATACGTGAATGAGTTCGAATTCACGAGTGAAACATCTTTATTTTCGTATCCAATTAAATTTTGTTGAACAGTGTTTCAAACTAAGAACTAAGTCGTGCGGCATTACTTTACATTATGCCAAGTGCCACAAACTTCAAGTGACTCTGTTAAAATTCGACGATAAGTTTCGAGTGGACTCTTATTTTTATGAGTATTAAACTTACATGCTCATTTGAGTCTAGTGGCCTTATTTTCATTTAACACGGGACAAAATTTAGTGACATTTCACCGTATGATAAACTCTCAAAGATACCTTTTTTCCTGTTTGAACCTTGTTAAAACCATTGATAAACTTTCCTCTCATCTGTGCAGAAGCAGTCTTTGCATTAACTCGCCCCAAGGCTTAACGATGTTCATTCACGTTCATCGTCTACGAGGACTACCTCAACGCCCTTCATCAGCACCGTATGGATCTTCTAGAACTTCCATCGGGGGAGGAATGGTGGTTCACTGGTATGGGAAAAGGAGGAGCTGCCGGAATCCAAGAACATCGCCAGCCCTAGGACGAGGAACATTTTCTACTGTATCTGCTGTACTTTGAATTTATTAATGAACTCAGAGGAAAAATTTTAAGATTTATTTCTAAACAACCCTCCCCCTCTGTACGCACTTCAACGAATGGTACACGCCCTGCGTCTCATGTCTACCGAAGTACCACATTAACTGTTACAGATGAGAGGGGGAGAAATTGGCGCCCCAGTCGTGTTGGGGCCGATTTGGAGTGCAGTATAACTAGAAATTAGCGTTTCAGCAATATCAGAACTTAATAATGAGTGCAGTAGAAATTGACACTTGACCATTCTATGCTCAATTTTGAAGTACTAGTAATAAATTAAGAAGTGCAGTGATAGACAAAATCGCACTAAAATCGTGTGACTTAGCAACTTAATCCAGATACATTTCCAGTGCTTTGTGTGGAATAGCCATTAACATTCCAAAGAACTTTCTAACAAGATTTAACTTTTCTTTTATAAGAAGTGTTATCAATGATATGGGATAATTTTTTGTGTGTGTTAAATGTCTTGGAGAATTTTCTTTTTGAGAATGTTTGAATGACTTTGAACATGAACTTTTAACCATTGGACAATAATGATGATTTCTGAATTCTTTTCAAGTGATTTATGATTTTCTTGTTGCTTGGTTTAAATACATTACCATCAAAATGGAAAATATTTTAGCTGCTATTGAAGCTCTTAAGATTAGCATAAATGAACGTATTGCCGAATCGCATGCTCAAGTAGGTGCTGATTTACAAGCTCGTATTAACGAGGCCAATGCTGCAACTGCTCAATTAGGTACTACCTTAGAATCTCGTATTAATGAGATTAACACTCGTATTAATGAGGCCAATGCCGCAACTGCAGCCAACTTAGAACGTCGTATCACACAAGTAACTAAAATAATTAATACCGAAGTTAATGCTAATTTGGAAAATAGGCAAGCTTCGTTTCCCACCTCACATCAATTGATTAAGGAAGTTGAAAGCTTAAAGGTTGGTTATCGAGGAGGTCTGGATTTAAATTCTGAGCAATGAAAAGTGGTTTCCTCAAGAAAGAAGAATTTTTACAGCTTGTGGAACGAGATGTGTTATGTTTTCTGCAATTAACTTGCGAGATCTTGATTGTTTTGTGACACAGAAATTATGTGATTTTGTGCTCATCTTAGTTCATTTTGTATTTTAGAGATGCCATGAGTAGAATTTTTCTTCTCAAGAACTTCTCAATGCTTTTCTCACAAAAGCATGCCTCATGAGGCTCTCGAGGACATAAGCACGCACCTTACACCACAGTTACGTGGCACACTGAGAACGACAGGCTTTGACATCGTGCGCAACGGGACAACAGGTCGTGTCGTGAATGGAAGTTTGGCCTTCTATTCACGGGGAAGTAAGTAGGTATGCAACATCACACTTAACCTACGAGTAAAAGTCAGTCATTTAATTTAAGCCTGATCATTTGACTGTCGTTAAAGCGATGCAGTTCTTAGAGTGCATATTGATAGCTACCAAGAGGAAATCATGGGCCCGCGAATATTTCAGGGATAACCCAGAAAATAAACTGCAATGCCATGTTAAAGAAGTGTATGTTAATGTTACTTTCATTACATCCTGTATTCAGAACTACGTTATTAACAATCTAACACGTTTATGACAGACAAAACTTTCATTACATCATGTATTCAGAACTACGTTATTAACAATCTAACACGTTTATGACAGACAAAACTTGACTCTGGTAGTCGCAGTTCAGTGACAGCAAGATCACGTTGCCTGATTCGTCCAGTCAACATTATTGTATGATTCAATGTTTATGCTGCTCACTGTGTACATCTGTAAAGTGAATTATTTACAATAAATGGGGGATAGTGGGAGTATCTTCGAGCGAGTGTGAAGCGGACATCTGATTTTATGACATCTGCTCCAGAAATACACTGAAGAAAATGGAAATTGCAACACCCAGAAGGAGTGGTGATACATTGCTGCAATTGAACATGCAGGACGAGTGTTCGGCTGTAATTCGATTATTACACTTTCAGGTCCCTCTGACCGCAAGTTTGGACAATTATCAATACAGGATGTGCTTACCACGAGCCGCAATACATTGACGAATTCCTCGAGGCATGGAGTCAATAAAGCCCTGGATCGCTTCCTGAAGAATTGCGAACCATGCTTGCTGCACTGCACGGGTCAGTCGTTCCAGAGTTGTGGGTGGCTGAGGACGGTTGTCCAGTTGTCGACCCATCATGTTCCACACATGCTCAATAGGACTGTGGTCCGGGGATCTGGCGGGCCATTCTAAGGTTGTGATGTCGTGGAGTGCTTCTCTGGAGATGCGTGCAGTGTGAACCCGGGCATTGTCCTGCTGAATCATCCTATTAGCATTGTTCGTTATCATAGGGACAACCACTGGATTGAGTACCCTATCAACATACTGTCGAGCAGTCATAGTGCCCTCAACAAGCACTAATTGTGATTTCACATTAAAGCCAATAACTCCCCAGACCATAATGCTTGGTGTTGGCCCTGTGTGCCTCTCGACAATAAGATCTGGGCGGCCCCTCTCCCCGGTACGTCGGCGCACACGATTCCGGCGATCATTGCGGGCAAGACAGAAGCGCGATTCATCACTACAGACGACCCTATGCCATTCGTCGACCCACGTCGATCTTTCTCGACACCAGGCCAGCCTTACACGTCGCTGTTGTGGGGTCAATGGAACACCTTCTGCAGGGACACGGGCTCGTAAGCCAGCTGCACGCAGGCGATTACCAACTGTTTGTTGTGTAACGTGGGGTGCAACAGCTGCTCGAATTTGCGCTGCTGTTGCACGGGGTTCCATCCGGGCCATCCGAATGATGCGGCGATCCTCTCTCACAGTTGTCTGTCGCGCTGGGCCTGTGCCAGGTCTACGAGTGTAGGTACATTCATTTGACCACTGCTGCCATACACGTTGTACCGTAGATGCCTGTCGGCCAACACGTGCAGCGACAGTCCTTAACAATAATCCAGCCTCACACAGCCCAATTATCCGAGCCCTCTCAAACGGCGACAGTTGTTGATAGCGTGCTCTTCTCTGACGTCGAGGCATGTTTTACGGGGAACACTTCACTGCACAGACTGCAAGTCAACTACGCCACACCAGAGTCCGTATACTGGAGTTGATTCCTCCACGACCAATCACGTGGGGAGACTTGTAGCAACAATCCAATGGGTCTGAAACTTTAATCGGTTACATACCTACATGGCATCGTTCCATAACTTGAAAATCAACACAAACGACTCTATGCCTTCATGGTGTTGCAATTTCCATTTTCTAAAAAGTACATACTAAGTAATTACCATTTCATATGTTCGAGAAATTTACATTTCATAATAAATATTACGTCTTTAAAATAATGTAAAAGGATGTTCCACTAATTCACAGCCCATGAAACCATTGTGAAAATTTGATTTTTATTTTTGTGTTCATTTCTAACGATCATCTAAAGTAAGTTATTTTCTATGTCATTCCTTTATGTGTTCATATAAACTTAAATATAAGATCAAAAGAAATAATCCAAGTGTTGCAGGACAGATCAACAAAAAATGCCGTTGTTTAAAATAACTCGAATGCCGCACTTTGAACTAGAAGTTCTAACACCAACATTTTGTTGCAATTCGCAAAGGTGCTCTAGGGAATGTGGCACCATTACATTTATTTCGAGATGCTTTCAGATTCTCCACATTTTAGCCATTTTTCTCTAGACTCACGAGGAAAAGAAATTCTCGTCCGTACTGTGCACAGCTTGGTAAGAACGAGGTATGTACTGGCGGGAAAGGGGCCTAATTAGCTGTGCTGTCGGCTTTTGCATGCCGAATGTTGAACTGTCTTGTGCGATATTTTAGCCTACGCCGTCGATTTAATGTATTGTATTCCTTCGGAAGTGTATTGTCTCCGTATGTCAGGTGATGGCAAGTCCTAAAACAAGGTTGTTCATAGGGAATGTAATTGCTTTTCGTGGTTTAGAAAAGAGTGCAATTTCCTTTAGCTTGCGTTTCTTTCAAGCAAGTAAACGAGCTTCAGTGGTAAGGAAACATCAGACATTTATTAAGAAAATCAGAAGGGAGGTGATAATGGGATGAAGCTATCCACTCTGGGTAAAATGGAGCAGTGAATAATGAAAACTTACTAGATGATACAGGTAAGTGCATCATCAGACGGAATTAGGCGATCTGCAGTTTATAAATTTCATATTCGCTGTCCTGTATTGACAACAGTATACGCATTGGTGTTGAATAAGGTGGATCCAGAATCATTTCGTTTCAAGATTGCTGTATTACAAGGCGAGTCGCAAACGTCTGAGGTAAGTATTGCTTTCAATAGGCTTTAAATTTAATAAGTGTGAAGAACATGGAAGATAAATTCTGCTTAAGAGATTGGTGTACTTGAGAAATTTAGCAGAGAAAGACAAGATATCGGTCCTTTTTATTAGATGAAACGTTTTTCCGTCCATCCTATACTGTAATGAAATTTTGGGAGTATAATTCACTAGACCTTCTATCTATGGACAGTGCAGGTGATATGCAGGTAGTGAGAACCGGTTTGTACCCTGCGCACTCTGCATGTTCAAATCGAAAACGAAATGAAGGTATATAACTTCATGACTTGAAGTTGGTACCAAACATATCAAGTGTGACAACGTGTTGTACTACACCCATCATGTTAATGACGTACCTTCAACATCTGGCAATAAATACGAATTAAGAGAACTAGCTAATGACATATTGGAGTACTGTGAAGCAACTAATTGGTGACACAAATATGTACCAGGTACTCAGGGATAAAGAGTGCATCACCACAGTGCTTTTGCAGCCGTTATAAGTGAGGAATGGAATGAGTATGAACTTGCATACAAGCTAAGAGTTGAGTACTGGATGAGGAATGTGTAGCTCGGAGAACTCATCATACATGTTGGTAGTGACAGGAATAGCGATTCAAACTCTGAACATGACAGTTCAGTGCACAATGGTAGAGAGTTCTACTCTGCTGGCAACTTAATTGCATTGTGAGATCACATCTGAACTGGGTATTCATTGTTTAATATGATGACTTAGAATCACTGCTTTTAGAAGTGTATTTTTACAGTAAATTTTTCTCTTAGTGTTAACAGCTGGCTATGACCGTTGCGCTTTACTACATCGGTAACGTTGCGTTCACAGCATCCCCTCTCATGCTCGCCCAGCTGTCACACTAGTACTTAAATCACTTGGCTTCAACTTGTGCTATACATGGCAGGTAGCCAAATTTACATCACGAAACACACTGCTGGCTTAATACTTAGAAGATTTTCCCTTGCCTGCTAAATCCTGCGTGACTGGCGAGGTGTATATCCAGTTCATCTGTCTGTGAAGGTATTTTCTCACCCTTAAACATAGTGAGGAGTAGGATTACATTGTTTGTAAGGTTCTCCTGAAACGGAAAGTCAGATGCCTTGTAATCAAACTGAGTGGAAATTCCTCCACGCAGAATAGTTCAACCACTCTGTCAGGGAGTCGGATTATTTTCCACTACCCGACACTCGGCGTAGAGTTGCTGGCAGTATGGTCTGTTCCATTACCATAGGGAGATACACATCTCATCCTGTGCGTATAAAATGGTTATGAAATTTGAAATATTATGGTATGAAAATGAATCAAATATATCACTAGGCCTCGAAGTGATGGCATTTGGCACAGTGCGGTTTGTCTGGAAACAGTCGGAAACTGGTCACAACATGCTGTTGGGTAGAGAGGGAGCGAGCGCAACTCAGGATGCCTCTGACCTAATGGCTGGGATGCCTAAAGCACTTGTAACGCCAATACGACACATATTAGGTTAAGTTCAAAAGATAAATTTAACAATTGTTAGTTTCACAAATCGCTCACTGTTTGTTGTATTACTCTAATTTATTTCAGGATAACGCACACCATTCAACGTGAATGAGCACACTCTCTCAGTTGGATAGGGTGCTCTCACCTCACACAGAAGTTGGCTGGGTTTGAATGAAGGAACGACACACGATGATCGGTCCTTGCTTCATCTCCAGAGAAATTCCACAATCGCAAATAGAGGAGCTAAGCCGGTCCCACAACCACGAAGGGTCTCCCCTTGGGTTAGAACCAGCATTGCTCCCCTACTAGGGGTCAATTACCCCTGGTATATTAGGGGTACAATTGCGATTTTGCGGATTTAGCATAAGAGAGCGAGCCTAACAACACAGTCGTCATCTTGAGGGGTCTAACTACACTTTAACAGCTAGTTGCCCTTCCCGTCGCCTAAGAGAATAAGCCTGACCTCATGGAGGGGCCTAACCTTAGTTTTACGGCTAGGTGCTCTTCCTGACGTAGACAGTCGTTATCTTGGAGGGGCTTAACATTAAAGGACGTAGTTTTACGGCGAGATACCCTTCCCGAAGCTATCTTGAGTAGTAGGATAATGATGATTCTCGCGACGCTATCTTATGTAGTAGGGCAATGTAGAATCGCATAAGAGATCACAAGTAACTACATGGAGGAGTCTAACTACACAGGAGTATAGTTTTACGGCCAGGTGCCCTTCCCGACGTGAATTGCACAAAATGGTGGCTATACACAGGTTCTTATGAGACTAATTCCTAGAACCTGGGTTAGAGGTTACTGTGGAAGATGCCGGTTATACATAGGCATTATAAGACTTCCCAGGGGCGCTTGCGCAAGATGGCAGCTATACATAGACTCTTACAGAGAAAGATGACGGCTATGGACGATTGCGCAAGATGGCGGTTATACATGGGCTCTTATAGAGAAAGGTGACGGCCATGCGGTATTGCACAATATGGCGGCTATACATATGCTCTTATTGAGAGAGATGACGGCCATGCGGGATTGCACAAGATGGCGGCTATACATGGGCTCTTATAGTATCCTCCTCCTCCGACGGGACACAGCCGCCCTCCTCCTCCTTATCCGTATAGCAAAAGGCAAAATGGCACGGGACACAGCCACCCTCCTCCTCCTCCTTATCCGTATAGCAAAAGGGCACGGGAAACAGCCGCCCTCCTCCTCCTTATCCATATAGCAAGAGGCAAAAGGGCACGGGAAACAGCCGCCCTCCTCCTCCCCCTTATCCGTATAGCAAAAGGGCAAAAGGGCACGGGACACAGCCGCCCTCCTCCACCTTATCCGTATAGCAAAAGGGCAAAAGGGCACGGGACACAGCCACCCTCCTCCTCCCCCTTATCCATATAGCAAAAGGGCAAAAGGGCACGGGACACAGCCGCCCTCCTCCTCCTTATCCATATAGCAAAAGGGCACGGGACACAGCCGCCCTCCTCCACCTTATCCGTATAGCAAAAGGGCAAAAGGGCACGGGACACAGCCACCCTCCTCCTCCCCCTTATCCATATAGCAAAAGGGCAAAAGGGCACGGGACACAGCCGCCCTCCTCCTCCTTATCCATATAGCAAAAGGGCACGGGAAACAGCCGCCCTCCTCCTCCCCCTTATCCGTATAGCAAAAGGGCAAAAGGGCACGGGAAACAGCCGCCCTCCTCCTCCCCCTTATCCGTATAGCAAAAGGGCACGGGAAACAGCCGCCCTCCTCCTCCTTATCCGTATAGCAAAATTGCAAAAGGGCAATAGGGATCCTCTTCCTTGCAAAAGGGAAAATGGGTAAAAGGACAACTCTTCTTTATCTGTGGGGCAAAAGGGCTAAATGGTTCCTGTTCCTGGCAAAAGGGCAAAAGTATTTCTCTTCATTATCTGTTTGGCTAAAGGCTAAAAGGGCTTCCTCCTCCTTACAAAAGGGCTCCTTTTTCTGGCAAAAGGGCAAAAGTGCTCCTCCTCCTTACAAAAGGGCTCCTCTTTCTAGCAAAATGGCCACTGTTCCTGGGAAAAGGCCAACTCTTCCTCCTTACATTTACTGAGGTTAGCTCAATCCCTCTTCCTACGGACAGATGCCTTCCGGCACAAATAGAATTGAACGTCACATACTCACGTTATTAAACTCATATAGCGTTATCCGATTCTTCTCGTCGCATAAGTTTTTACCCTTTTCGATTGAGGAGGAGCGGTAGGAGGATGATGCGGTAAGGAGAAGGTAATATTTTTTCGATTGCAATTAGCATGCAAAAATATAGAATTGAATGTAGGATAGGCAAACGCTGTATGTTACTGTCCGACAAGGCAAAAGAGGTTCGATAGAGCTACAGAATGCAATTAGGAGAAATACAGAATTGACAAGCTACTGCTGTATGTCTTCATCCAACGAGAGAAAACATGTTGACTATTAAACAGAAAAACTTGTAACGCAAACATAATGATTACTGTGCTGTGTGTGTTTATTCGACAAGAGAAGTTTAATCCTATTACAATTAGCACACACTAGAATTGATTGTAGAACAAGACAAAAATGTTTAAAATTAGTGTTTAGAACAGAAAAACTTATAACGCAAAATATTATGAGATTTAAAATCTACGTTATAGGATTAATCTTTCTGTTGATACAATCGCACTTCCATGCAATCAGCGCGCACACATGGAATTGCAAATATTGTATATCACTATCCGACGTACAGTGGTACATCTTCTTAATTACTGCAGATGAAATGATTCCTACATAGCAGGGATACCTTTGTTCTAAGGAAATCGATTTTGCGGGATTCGAACACATGCAACAGAGAAACAAATCTGTATAGCGATTTAGTTACCGTAACAGGATAAATAATACTACTGTGCAGATAAAATGATTTTACTACTTACCAGGGGGTACCTTTGTCCTACATCATATTGTGTTAAGGAGATAATTTATGGATTTAAACCCTGTTGTAACACTATAAAATATTTTTGGGAATGAAACTTTGTTTACAAGGGAGAGGAATAGATGTGTACTTCCGTTTAATCAAAAATCGCTTCTATTATGGAGATAAAATGAGCTGTGAGAGGGATCGGTAATGTATATTGTTAACTTACCTTCATTTTAGGGACGGCGTAGTGTTTAGAACAGAAACAATTATAACGCGGAACATTATGAGATTTGAACTGTGCATTATGAGATTAATCTCTCTATTGATAAAATGGCACTTCCATTTATTCAGCGCGCACGCACGCGTACACGCACGCGCGCACACACACACACACACACACACTACATTGAATTCCAAATGTTGTATATCTCCATCCGACATACTTCTTCTTAATCACTGCAGATAAAATGTACGGATTTCGAAGTCTGATTTAGTTACAATAGAAGAAAACATGGATTCAAACCCTATTCTCTTATCGCAAATAACATAGAGAAAGAAAAATTAACTATAGGATTCGACCTTAGATCCCAGGGAGAGAGGAATTGATGTACTTCCTCATAAATCAATAATCACTACCACCATGCAGATAAAATAGTGCAAGAAAATGCGATTTTCTGCAACTATATCTTCTGTCGATATTCACATCGTCAACCCAAAAGTCTAAAATTGATTACAGCTTAGATACAACTTACATTATTTACCTGGTGCAAAAATTAGAAACTACGGAAACGCATCTTCAAACCTGCCAGCTCCAAGCTGATAGCTACATGCAGTAGCGTGTGAATAAACGGTAAAACAATAACCACTGCCTACTATTACTCTGCATCGTAAAACTACACATGCATACACAAAAAGCATCCTGTTTTCGAAGGCGTTGACGTGTAAATTATTAGCACCGCACAGTAGAAAAACACACACTTTCCTGAGATTAACAATACTTACATACTGAAATGGAAAAGAACAGATCTGCATTTAATACACAGTACATTCAAAGTAAATATTTCATTGGAGCGAGCTGGCTGGCTCACGCCCGGAAATAAGCGTCAAATTACTAATGACACAGCAGAGTTCGTCGACTGCATGTCGTGGCTCACAGAGGAATATTGTACCGAGTTAGGATTACGTGGATTTTAAATTGCCTGCCACCACGTGCATAAAGTGGCAACAGTAAGGTTTAGCCCCGTCATGATGGCAGCAGTGAGGTTAGCGATGTTCTTTTGTTTAAAATACCGCACCAACGTGGTTAAAGATGGCAGCTGTTATCTTCACAGCTGTTAAAAAAGCACATGGATTTTGAATTCCTGGCCACCACGTGCACAAGTTAACAGTAATGAGGTTTAGCACCGTGAATATGGTAGCAGTGAGGCTAGCGATAATATATTGTCCTTAAAAATGAGGTTAGGGTCCGCCAAGATGACAGCTGTCAAAAAAGAACGTGGCCAAGCACGTGGCTTTGTTTACAAACAAGAGCACGTGGTCGTGATGTCACGGTCACGTGGTATTCTGTGTCGGCACCCGAAGTTCAAAATCGACGCCAATGTCGTTAGAACTTGTCAAAAAGAATGCAGATTTTAAATTTTGTGCGCCTACGTCGTTAAGATGACACCTGCTATCTTAGCAAACTCCTACCTGTGTGCACTAATTTAACTACGTAGAGCGAGGTATGGAAATCCACTAAATCAGAGTTCGAAATCGATACAGATTTTTTTCTGTTGCATGTGTTCGAATCCCGCAAAAATCCATACCCTTAGGCAAAAGATTTTTCATAGTATCCCCTGCTTAGTAGTAAAATCATTTTATCTGCAGTGATGAAGAAGTACGTCGGATGGAGATATACAATATTTGCAATTCCATGTGCGCTGATTGCATAGAAGTGCGTTTGTATCAGTAGAGAGATTAATCTCATAATGCAGAGTTCAAATCTCATAATGTTTCGCGTTATAATTGTTTCTGTTCTAAATAC